>NW_005842521.1:768680-802811 GCF_000455745.1 Alligator sinensis
GCCTCCGTCTGCGTGGAGCCGGGAACCAGGGGCTCCGTCTGGGTGGCTGTCTCTGACGTGCCAGAGGGGGGGGCCGCAGTGACAAGGGATCTTGTCATCCCTTGGGGTGCTCTGGTGAACAGATGTTCCCCCAGATCCTGATGAGCACCCCTGATAAACTTATACATGGCCACCAGATCACCCGAGCCTGCGCTTTTCTAGGCTGAGGAGTCCCGTGGCTCTCAGCCTCTCATCATAAGGTCTGTTTTCCTGACCTCTGATCATGTGCATGGCTCTTCTCTGCACTCTCTCAAGCTTCTCCACATCCTTTTTGAATTGCGGAGCCCAAAACTGGATGCAGTACTCCAGCTGCGGCCTCACCAAGACCGAATATAACAGGAGAATGATGTCCCGGGATTTGTTTGAGAAATCTATGGATGCTTGAGAAATCTATGGATGCAAGCCAGCATTTTGCTTGCTTTAATAGCCACAGCGGCAACATTAAAGGTCCAGTTTCTAATCTGTAGTGCTAACCAGCGTAGCACTGCTGAGCCTATAAGCATGCTGCCAGTTTTTCCTCCCAAGGTGGAGAACCTTGCATTTTTCGGTGCTGAACACCATCGGGTTCTCATCCGCCCATTTCCTGAGCCTGTCAAGATCTGCCTGGATCACCCTCCTGTCCTCAGGTGTGGATGCTTTACCCCAGAGTTTGGTGTCGTCGGCAAACTTGGCCAGTCCACTTCTGACACCAATGTCCACATCATTGATGAAGATGTTAAACAGTATAGGCCCTAGGACAGAGCCTTGAGGGACCTCACTGGTGACCGCGCACCAAGACGATTGGCTTCTGTCAACCACCACCCTCTGGGTCCTACCGTGGAGCCAGTTCCCCAGCCAGCAGATCGTGGTGAGGTCAAGCCAGTTAGCCAGTTTTGCCAAGAGGTGATCATGGGATACCAGATCGAAGGCTTTTTTAAAGTCAAGATATATGACACCAATCTCTTCCCTCTTGTCCAGGTGATAGGTCACCCGGTCTTAAAAGGCAATGAGATTGGTCAAGCAAGACCTACCCACAACAAACCCATGCTGGGTATCCCTCAGGATATTGCCATCAGACCAGCTATATAGTTGGGCTAAAGTTAGAACAGCTTTTGGATGAAAGACATTTTTCCTCCAGTATTTTTTTTTGTATAAGTAGAGCAAAATCAGAGAAACTAGTTCTGAATGGAAGTAACTGACATGTTGTCCTGGCTAGTTACTTGAAAGAAGACCAATTTAGAGGTTGACTTGTGTGCTTTGCCTGTATGCTGTTGACATATTCACGGTTTCCAGAGTTCCTGACTTTGAGATGACCTAGAAGGAGGACTGTGCCAGAGACAGTGCCCCAGAATGGACACCTGAGAAAAATATCTTGCATTCAAAAGCTTGTCTAACTCTACCCAAATACATGGTTGGTTCAATACAAGATATCACTCTAAGAAATCCTTGCCTCTCATAACTTCTGGACCATCATGACTACAATGTCACTCTTACACTACTGATTATATTTTTATAATTTTGTAAAGTTAATGCTGAAGCTCATGGGTTATATGAGTGTGCCCGCCTGACTTCATGGAGCCTCTCCCATGTGGCCCTGGAGAGTGTGCTAGGGGTCTGTCGCAAGGATGGCTTCTGCTGTCGTGACATGGGGTCACGTTTTCCACGTGGGATACCCTGGTACTTTCCTGCCATGTCTTGGGTGTTATGTTCAGTAGAAGGTTTCCCTTCCGTTGTGGGGGAACGCATTAGGTATTGTCACTAGCGGGTGTTCCTGGGGCTCCACCTTCCCTACCCCCTAGCCATGTGCCAGCCTATCAGGACTGCCAAACGATAGGTGATTCATTTGGCTTTGCCTAGAAGTAGTATCCCACACCCTCTCTGCTGCACTGGTCGCTGGTGTTTGCAATGGTCTTCCCTCCCACCACACAGGTTTGCCTGCGCTGGTGCGATGGCCTCAATGATGGGTCTAGCCTCTCCGTGTTGGAATCTCCTGAGTGGCCCTGGCCTGCTCCGTCATCGGCGTTTGCTGTATGGCCTCCTCTCTGGCCCTGGGGCTTCAAAGTAACTGAAGAAAGTACCAAAATTCCAGGGAGGGGCCTCTGCCCACTCCCCACTCACGCGTCCTGTGTTTGCCGCCTTCGCCATCTCTTGGTATTCTCTTCCTGGCTAATTCCCTCACTGTCCAGGGTGGTGTGGCCCTTTAACTCAGGACTTGGACCCTCTGGTGGGGTCCCTCTCCAGCCCCTCCTTGCGTGTGCCCAGGGTCTCTGTTCGGCTGGGGGGGAGGGCGGTCCCACAGCTACCTCCCTGCTGTACCCCCACCTGCTGCTTTCCCGCTGCTGGCTTTTATTCCTGCCGGGAGGCATTCTGGGATGATGTCATTGGGGTGGGCCGGCCCCAGCCTCAGAGAAAAGCAGCTGATGAATTACATGGGTGCTCCACCCCTCCGTAGTTCAGCTCGGCTGTGCCTGGAGGAGGTGAGTTTGCCCAGTTCTCAGGGCTTTTCTTTTCAGCATTGTGATAGGTTGTTGCCTCCATGATCCAGGCCAGGGGGAGAGGTCTCCCGCCCCTTTCTTATCATCCCCCTGGGACAATGAGGCATTCATATTTTCTCTTGAAAAAGTGACTTTGCCTTAAACATTTTTTTAACACTTAAGTTATGCAGCCAACTATATGGTTGATTGAAAGGCAGCTTCTGAAAAGACTTGATATTTCTCCATAAAACACATTGCCATACCTCCTTTTCTCCTTTTCCCCCCTCCCCCCTCTGTCTCTCTGTCTGTCTCTCAGTGAACTGCAAAGTGCTTTAGCCCTGTGTAATTGTAGAAGTGTTTGGATTGATCTTTGTTATGGAAAGAATGTGTTTTGCAGTCATGTCTCTGCCTTGTTTCTGGCTTTTTGTATTTATATTGGCAATGAATACAGTCACTTACACATAAGAATTGACAGATGGGCCTTAAATCCTAAATTAGGAAATACTTGAAGAGTCAAAGGAATTGCAGACAAAACAAAGACAGGGAAAAACAGGAAATCAAGTTTATTGAACAATTTGGAAGCAAAAGTATTTAAGAGTTAATGATCAATTAATTAATGTGAGCTGAGATTCTGATGCTAGTGAAATCTATCCTTTTGAAGTTTTTAATTGTAGAAAGGGCCTTTAAGACTTTACAGAAATCTTAAAATGTGCTTAGTTTATCCATAAATCTTTTGTATATATTGAGGGAGAGATTCTACACAAGATGCTACGTTGCCATAGTGATGAGCTACAGCTCATCACTATGGCAATGTAGCATCAATGGGCATGAACTGTGACGACGATGCTATTGTGCAGTAGGGTTGGAAATGACCTGTGTGCCGCCGAGACTGTGCAGTAATGGTGGTTACTGCGCAGTCATTTAGTACTTGCTTTAGCCAGAGCAAGTACTAAATGACTATGCAGTAACAACTGCGCAGTTGGGGACACCTGTAGACACGTCCAATAAGTAGAATCTTAACTTTGGAGCCTTTCTCTGAAAAGTGAATAATGGCGTCCTGAAAAGTGAAAATGAAAAGTGAAAATGTCATCCTTACTGGCTGCTTTTCAGGGAAATAGTAAATGTCCTCACTTTTTTTAAATTTCAAGTTAACACTGGAAACATCTGTGAGACACTTGGCTAGATTTGTTTTTTGTATATCCCTTCACTAGCAGAGGCTGCCCTTAACTGCATTTGCAAAACATTTTTGCAAAAGATGGTATCATGGAGATGTAACTGGAGCTAAAGTGTGAAGTTGGGGAACCTGACTTTCCTCTTACTTTGCTAGTTGAACTATGATTAACTTACATGTCAACTCTTGTTATGCATAGCGGTGAACAAAAGTAAAATTGAGTATAATTTACATCTGAACTACATTCTCCGTTTAGACAGAACATTTCAGAATAACTTGGGACCCAAAATCTAGACCAGATTTTTCAGAAGAGATCACTTCCTATTTGGTTAACTATAAAAGTAGAAGTCACTGGGTATTGAGCATAACTGAAAACTTATGTCTAATTTACATGGCTAAACTGCGATTGAGCTCCTTTACAAAACTCATGCAATGTGAATGGGATGCTGAGCGCATGAAAAATCTGTTACTTTCTGCACAGTCTCATATTGCTTCATGCCTTGTTTTCTTCCCTCATCCCATACCCTAGGTAAGTGTTCTCCCTTGCTATTTTGTCCCTTTTTATTCTGATGAGCTAAAGTAGACGTTTTCAAGTTGTTTGGATCGGTGTACCCCCGGTGACCAGATGCAGAGCAGTGTACCCCTGGTGGCCAGATGTGGAGCTTGGGGGGTGGGGCAGTGGCACGCGGCTGGACGCAGAGCAGCAGCAGCCACCACATGAGAGCTTCACCCAGCCCCCACATCTGGCTGGGTGGTCAGTGCCTGCGCAGCAGCATGGGATGGTGTGTGGCGGCGCTCCATCCCCACCCATCCGCATGTACCCCCTAGGGCCTTCTCAAGTACTCCCTGAGCAACCCCTGAGCTAAAGAATCACTTGCCTCAGTGAGCTAGTAGAATCTAATTAACCGTTTTCCACTAGGTTACCACACATTAATGAAGAGGGGAGGAGATATTGTATGCAAATATTGCTAGCCTAATGCATATCTCACTTCCTGGAGCCCTAAGCTACTCATTTATGCAATGCATTGGACTTTTATGGTTGTCAGGAGACTTGCCACTTTTAACCTTTTCTGAAGCACAGTTCATGGAAGGACACAGGTCAGATTGCAAATTGGTCTTCCTACAAATAACTAGCTAAGGCAGCAAGTTAGTTACTTCCATTCAGAGCTGTTTTCTCTGATTTCTCTCTACTTGTAGGAAATAAAACCATTAGCTCACCTGTATTCTTGGGGTCTCCAGGCATATCAGGCCTCTGCTGCCAATTTCACTCAGGTTGTAGCAAGTCTCCTGCACCAATGTTTGGATAATGTCCTAAGTGTATTATACTGGCTACTATCTCTCCCACAGGCCACTACATTTCACAACATCACTATGTTCCCAAAAGTCATGATTCTTACATATGGTTCCCTGATTTACAGGAAATTGAGGCCGAAGACCTGGGGTTTGAGTGAGCAACCTTTTTGACCACCACAACTAGGCTTTTGTGCACTGATCTACCTCCACAGGAGGTTTCCTAACTCTCTAAATACACAGTAGCTCTAAAACAGCTTCAATTTATTTTTGAGATCAAGCTATCCAAGATATTTTTCCACCTTGCTTTTCAAATGTAGATTTTTTTCCTAAACAAAGGTACAGAGGCAAAATGAAGTCCTAGATGTTACTATCTTATAACATACAAAAATTGTACAACTCTTTCATCTCTTACTATCTAAAGGATTCTAGGCTAGATTTGGGTGCTTGGTTATTTTAATATTGCATAGAAGCTGGGCCCCACTGTGCTAGGTGCTATAGAAAAATATGGTCCCTACCCCAAAATAGTGTACATGTGAACGTAAGGCAAGAGAGCTGGTAGATACAGGCAGGCCAGGTGCAGACATTACACTTTTTCCCATTTAAGTGGTAAGAAACCAATGTATATCTGTAACAGAACACAAGTTTGAGCATATAGGCTGTTCTAAAGATGGCAGATCCTGTTCTAAGGTACATCTGGATTGATGTAATTTCAGACTTACTCAATCTAGGTTGCACTGGCCTATTGGATGTCAGTGCCAGGTTCACCCACGAATCAAGGTAGGTTGCTGTCCACTAGTATTCCAGAGGACTTTTTGAGTCCTAATCAGCCCTCACTTGCAGGGAGCTGTGGCTTGGCTGTTCCAACTGAGTGTCTAGCTGACCCCACCCCTGAGCTCTCTGTCCATCAGCCACAGTCAGGACAGGGGAGGGCAGGGGACCAAGCCACTGGGGGAAGTGGTGCCAGCAGCACACCTCTCATTCCCACCTGAGTTGGTGGGGCACAGTGTCCCTCTCCTGTCTCAAGCCCTGGGACCATGTGCTGGAGTGGCTCTGGGAAAGGCTTGGAGAATTTCTCCCCCCGCTCCCCTACTCCATGTCAGCATCAAGTTTCTGGCTGAAGCCACTTCCTCCTATGCAGTCATGGGGCCCTGGTCCCTGGGGAGGGTGGTGGTAGTCATGTCCCCTGGGGAGGGTGGCAGCAGTCATGTCCTTGGAGCTGCAGCACCAGATGGGGGCGATTTCTATACCAAGATCAAGGGGAGGAGTGGGTTCCTGTGCTGGGCTGAGCTGGAAGCTACCCCTCCCCAACCCTGGAAAGTGGACCTGCTTGAGTTGAGCCAGCCCAGCCAGCAGAAGTTGGCGCTAGCAGTAGGTGGGGTGGGGCAGAGGCTTGCCCAGCTCCCCAGACTGTAGCCTCTGTTCCTACACTGAAATTGCCCCCCACCAGGCACTGCAGCCACAAGAGCATGGCTGCATCCCCTCCCCAGGGACTGCAGCCTCATGGCTTCATGGGAGGAAACAGCTTCAGCTAGGAGCTCTGTGCTGGCTGGCTGGGGAGGAGAGGAGAGGGGGGAAATCCTCCAAGCCCTTTCCAGAGCTGCTCCAGTGCATGGTCCCAGGTGCCAACCCGGCCACAAATGCAGGGTGCACTGCTGGCACCACCTCCCTCCAGTAGCTCAATACCCCTGTTCTCCTCCACCTCTGGGCTGCCTGGGGTGGACCCCTGTGCCTCCCACCCTAGACAAAGCCCAGGGACCCTCATGCCATCAAGCTGGGACAAACATGCTTCCTTCTGCTGGTTGCCTGCAGCTGAGAGCTACCTGGCAGATGACAGGGCAGCAGGGAGGAAGTGTGCCTGACAGCCAGTGAGGGATGGCCCCCACTCAGCTGTGCTCAGCTGCCCTTGGCAATGTCCGGCACTCTGGGAGGCATGTGGGAGCACCCCTAGCCTTCTGGCCTTGGCCACTGCAGGCATTTCCCTGCCTCCCCAGACCAAAGGGTGAAGGTGGGTTTCATTTGCTCCTGAGCCAATCTGTGCAGCTTGATTGGATTGATTCCATCTTGGGCTTTTGAATGTCTGTACTTAGCCACAGAGACTGAGCAACACAAGAAAATGATGAGACAAGATTGGTTAATGTGAGATGTACCAGCTGCTTAAATGTTAATAGATATTTTTAGTTTGTCATTTCTAGCCTTGGAAAAGCCTCAGATTTCAGGCTTCAAAGTTGTAACAGCTTTGTGTTTAGAAAAGCTGTTTTAGGTCATTTTTGGAGAAGTTTCATGCTTGTTACTTAGACATCCTGTGCTCCCTGCTCTGAGAGACTCAGGGTCATTAATGCTTTTGGTTTTGCAGTTGGAGGGATTAAAAAAATTAGTCCCAAGGAAATGTTTAAAACCCTCTAAGATATTTCTGAACTAGTCTTCCCTTAACATGTGAAGCATATTCAGAAAATATGTTCTTATGCCATGCTGTAAATGCTTTATCAGCACTCATTTGAAGACTTGCTTATTTCACCAGTGGCTGTTGCTAATATCCCACCATGCCTTCAAGTGTTGTTTTGGTTTGCAAATAATAAATGTTACAACTTTAATTTTCCTTTTCTCATGAAAAATGCTTAGGACAACTTTTTAAGCAGATGATTCTAAGCCATAAAACAGATCTGCATTAAAACTGACAGTTGGAGGTTGTTTGGGTCAGTGTTATAAGATTTAGGCCCAAATGTTTGTGCTATATTTTTTTAAACAGATGATTGAGATGTATCTTTCATTGCTGAGATCCCACATTATGCATTTGGGGTCTAGCACCCCCTGTGCCTGGTGCTGGCACCCCCCATGCCAATGAATTTGCCACCTCCCAGCCCTGCACTGTCCTCGGCTACCTCCCTGCACTGGCCCTGGCCCTAGCCCTGCATCACCTGGGGGCGGGGGGCCTGGAGCTGGGAGCCAGAGCCCCTGGGACCCCCATGCCCACCCTGCCCTGAGTTGTCGTTCATAATAATAATGATTATAATAACACTAGTGCTGCTGCTACTGTGGCAGGTGCTGCCCAGCTGGGGCAGGGCAAGGCACGGGATGAAGCCGCAGTTCTTCCGGGAGGGGGTCAGGTGGGCTACGGTGAGTTTTGGGGTGGCTTCAACCTCTCCCCCCATAGTCCCCTCCCACTGCTGCTGCCACCCACCCCGAATGCAGCCTGGTTCCCCCCTCGCCAGGAAGAGCCCGGTGCAGCCCCGGCCCCAGCCCTCAGTGGCAGCCTGCCCTGCCCCACGTAGATCCAGGGGCACATGCCTCCACATGCCTCCTGAGTGCAGGTAGCAGCAGGAGCCGCATGCCCCAGACAAAGCTGCTCATGGCTCAGTCCTGTGCCTCGCCAGCTGTGCAGCACCTGCCCCTCTCCTAGCTCCAGTCCCAGGCCCAACCCCACTCCCTCTCCACCCCTGCTGCAGCCGCAAGAAGCTGTCAGCCGGGCTGCCTTGCAGCCCTACCACTGCCCCACATTTGGGGGGCTAAGCTCTGTTAGCCCCACCTTCCACCCCCTATGAGTGGAAGGCCTACATGTAAATTTCAAGTATTTTTTATTTTAAAAAACTGTTTAGTTTTAAGAATATTGCTCGCCTTTGCAAATTTGTCACCTTTATTCAATAAAATCACTTATTTTTTAGTCATAATGGTTTTGACAAATATAAAGCCCTTAGTTCTTCTCATGAAAAGCATGGGAGTAGCTTCAAGACTCATAAATAAGTTGAGCAAGAAACAGAAGATAATGAGGGATGCTACTCTGGTTTAAACTCCAGTTGTATCAAATGAAATTGTATTAAGGCCCAAGTTAAATTTTAATGCTTTTATGGACAGGAATAAAAGGAAATAAGAACTCAGAAGAGGTGATCAGGAAATCCATGCTGATTTAAGAATGCACCCTCTGGGGAGGATAACAAAGAAGATTAAAATTCTCTGGAGGTAAACAGGCATGCATTTTTTTTCACTGGAAAGTTCCTCTGAAAATTAGCAAAGCAAGTTAAGCTTTAAAGTAAAACCGCAGCTTCTGGTTCTTCCAAGATCTGTCAATCTAATATATGGCTATTAACAAGCTAAAATGAATGCACTTTGATTTTCACATATTCGGTATTTTCAGTCAGTTACCCTTTCACAGAGTGTCTTAGGCTGCTCTGACTATTCCTAGCATCAGGCTAAATGTACTTCTGAAATTCTCTTTCTTTTTTTTTTTGAAAAACAAAAGCCCTACAGGCAAAAATATAAGTGTGAATTTTTGCTTTTACCATCTGTTACCCATAACTTGATTTCAATTCAGGCTAATAAGATACTGACAATTATTTTATTTTTTGTCAGTTTGCCTTTAATTTTTTTTAAGTCTAAATGATGAGTTCTTTTCATTGGTGGTGTATTACTGAGACATGGGATAAAATCCACCAAAGGAACAGAGTATTGATAATGTGATCCTTAAATATCCTGAATGAAAGTCAGTTAAGTAGCCAGTGTCCCCCTAGAATTTCTTATTTTAGTATTTGGCATCATAATGAAAGTTCAGACAGATAGTAAATATAAAGCTAGCTCAACAAGTTTCTGGGGCTGTTACAGAACAACGAAGTGTTTCAACTAGTGAGCAAAATAGTCACCTCTTCATCTGAAAAAATGAGCTAGGGCTAGGCTTTCTAGCTGGCAGCCCATGGGCTGCATGCAGCTTGCAAGGGGTTACTTTGCAGCCCATAGTCTCCTACCTTATTGCTGTAGCAGCTGCCAGCCAGGATCTTTAAGCTTCCACCTCCCTCCCTCAGCTTTTGCTTCTTGTTCCCACCCCAGAGGGTCGGACGGGACAGCCCACATCACTGAGGGAGCCTGTGGTGTGGTATAGTGAGGAACTGAGATGGAGGCTGCTTGTAGTTATGGGGGAGCAGGGAGGCTACCACGCATACCAGCAAGGGGTGGTGGGGAGTATGGCCGAGGGGCCAGTAACTTGCACTCGTGCAGCCTCTGGGGTGTGTGATCCCTGCTCTTGTGGCCCATGCTGCATGCAGTCCCCTGCCACTTAGCTCAGGGCTGTCCAACTTCTTAAATAATCAAAGGAATAATAGGAGATTTCTCAATTTTTAGGGCTTGAGCTTGAAACAAACGAAGCATATTCCACTGAGTGCATTTCCACTGCTGAATGTGGAGTGTTGTGGGTTTTGCTCAGTGAGATAAATCCAGCTTCTTCCCCTGTCATTGTGGGTGATGAAGTTTCAGTGAAACTGGCCTACTTTTTCTGTAGAAAATGGAAAGGGGTCCAACCTCGGGTAGGTACTGTTCAGACATATCGTTTCTGTCCCAATGGGTTTAGTGTCAATCTATGGATCTTTTGACTTTTTATAGTGTCTAGGGTTTCTGTACCTGATCTCTTAGTGGAAATGCACTATGGGAAAGGGATAGGGCATGAACAGATGGGCCCCAGGTTAATTACATAAGGACTTGGCTGACATTGCCTCCTCAGTGACTGTGCAGCTATGTTGCCGCACAGAGAACATAATTGCCAACTATTTAGCACATACCCAAGCAATATGGATTGTAGAAAGCGATTAGAACTTTTCCCATAATTATTTTTTGTTATGTTGTATTTCCATTCCATTGAATTTTGACTACAAGTCACAGTTAAAGGATGTTGAATAACTTGTTCTGAATAGGAAAAAGTAAAAGGGTTTTTTTCGCCTTCAGGAGGGAAGAGGGGATAATTTGTTGACTTGTCAAAGTGGAAACATTTGAAAAAAGAGGTTCAATTTTGACAAAATTCCATTGGAAACCATGCATATTTTCAAAACTGGCCTGATTCTTAATCAGCTACAGGTACTGTTTCTAAGACCTGGGTTTCTTATCCATTCACTGAGCAGGAACTGGGTTTCTAGGTTGCTAAAGAACAGTCAAGCTGAGGTGCCCCAGAGTATCCTCATTGCATCACATGTATTGAGTAGGAGTAATTGGGTGGGGTTTCTTGACTTTGATGTCTGACCGAGTGCTCTGCTTGTGTGCTGTTGACATATACACAGTTTCCAGAGTCCCTGGCTTCGATGTGACCTAGTAGGAGGACTGCCCGGGAGCCAGTACCCCAGCAGAACTGGGCAAAGAGCAGGAATTCCATTTCACTGAAACTTCACATTGCAAAAATAGAAAACTTAGAAAACATTTTTTCCCAAGAGGGACCTAAATAAGGTCCTCAAAAATAGTGAAATCCTTAACCAGGTAGAATTACCATTCTCTTTTCCAGCTTTAGCTTGAATTTTCCTGAATTCCTATTCAGTAATTTGTTCTTGAACTTCTCCTATTTTTTAAAATATCCATCCTTCATTCAGAAGTTCTCACCTGATAATTTTGGACAAATAATTTTTGGACTCTCAAGTTTTTGATTTAGCATAAGCTGTTTTCAGTGGGTTCATTTCACAATCTAAAAATTGTCCAGTTTACAAGTTGAGTGGTTAATTTTTCTAGTCTCTCTGAACCACTGTTAATGCTGCCTTGATAGCATCCTGGAAACAAGAGTATATCCTGTCAATGTCAAGCCTGTTATTAGAGAAAAGGCCCTCTCCCTACCAGTATAAGAATCCTTAATGAGGTGTGAATAGCTGAGCAGAGGTGAGGGGCAGGTCTGAGTAATAAGTTTCCAAGCGTTAATGAGGTGTGAACTACTGAAAGCAGGCTGTTTCTACTGAGTTAGCCAGCATAGGTAAAACAGTTTAAGTGGTACCTTTTTAATATTAAATAAATGGATTTTGGCAAGTGGGTAATACTCTTTTTATGATTTAAATGTGTGTCTTAAGTTGCCTATACTGTACCAATATTGACTATGATTTAAATGTTTTAGCTGTTCACCTTTTCATTCATAATTTAAATGGGCATCTTAAGTGATCTATACTGTACTGATGTCATGCTCTAAAGCCCACTGAAATCACCTGGAAGAGTCCTTCTTATTTCTGTGGGCTTCAGTGGATAAGGTCCATTGTGTGACTGGTAACTGACAAAGTAAATCAGTAACAAAAAGTTTGTTAAATGAGTCAGCAGGGGATCTAAGACCTTTTCTTTTGCTGAAAACTGAGGAAAGCAATGGAAAAATCTCCTGCAGGATTCAGCCTGTGTGGTCTGGAATTTGTGGGGGATTTTTGGTAACTCATGAGCTTGAAATAGACCTAAGTGTGACTTATGTTATTTCCTTGGGTGGCAAGACAGCCCCTCCATTTACAATCATTTAAGTGGCCTGATCGCTAATTGGTTGGTGGATGCATTTTTAAACACTTTAAAAAGGTGAATAACTGAAACCAATTAGCTCACATCTGGTATCAATTCTTATACTACTAAAACTAAAATTACACAATAAAATCCTCTGGGTATTTGTCTGAGAGAGGGTTCCAAGGTTCCGCTTTCATAAAATTAAAAAAAGAAAAAACTCTTAAGTGAAGAATCTTTGTGTCATCACTAAAGTGAGAGGCATATGCACACACTCTTGGCCTCAAGGGTGCCATTTTCTTTTTTCAAAAAAAGGAATGCACTAATTGGCGTGGCTTGGAACCTGAACCTTCAACCATGTAAAAAGTTCGTTTGATATTTGTTGTGGCCAAATGCCCTTATGGAATTATATCTTTTTCTAGATGCTACTTATAAACATTTTATTAGCCTGTTCTAATAATAAAGAGGATCTGACATTTGTTGCTGATTTGTAATAGATGCAAGGAACTCAAGTGACTTGCTGATAGAAAAATATCTAGTTAGAAAACAAATATTTATTTAAAAATAACCAAAAAAACCCCCTTTTAAGGTTTACTTTCAGCACATTCATGGCTTTTTCTTACAGCTTACATATGCTCCTTTTAGTGCCTCCTACTACAAAGAGATAAAGAGGATTTATTATCTAAGAGTGCAGATGCCTGATACAATTACTACCAAGTAATTTATCCCAGACTTTAATCTGTAGAAAATTTACTCTCTTAGTAAGGAGCAGACACATGACTAGCTCACCTAAGCTGGCATTGTTACAGATTCTGAGCACTGGGTGGTGGGGGAACCAGTTGGTATCAAGCTAGCTGTGACCCCAGGATGGAATCGCCTAGGGGAATGAATTTATGGCATGTTCTTTAGAGTCACTTTTTTCATGGACTAACTTTAGCCTGGAATTGAATGATCTACTGCAGAATAAGGTTGTACATTATGTTCTCTCTGCTTTTACTGCACAGAAAATTCTTCACCCACAGTTGGCCATTTTGGATACTCTCCTTTGTCCCCTGTAACTCATGCAGCTTTGTTTTCTACTACTATCAAATAGCATCATCATTAATCCCATGGACATGCTAATTTTTCTAAGTGTAATGCAATCTGTTCAAGCTTGGGGAAATTTTTTCTTCCTCTCTGTTCTGGTAGGAAGCAGTATAAGAATGTTACCCTAAACCCTTAATGTAGCAATAGAAAAGTAAAGAGTGGATATGAGGAGATAAAAATGGTTAATTTGGGATGATTTGGGAGTGCAAATAGGAGGGATTTCTGGAGTGGGATGAGTTTTGTTAACATTTTGTTTATGGGAAGGAGTTTGTTGACACCATTTTTAAGTTACAAATGAATATTGGGATGAATATAAAAATAAGAGGTGGAAAAGCACCAATCTCCTATGCTGAAAAAAAAAGAGAGGAATGGAAAGCTTTGTAGTCCCTTGTAAATGACAGCCCAGAGGTTAACACTGTTAATTGGTACCTCATAAGCATTTGTTCTATTGGTACCTAAATAATTTTTTTAGGTTTCTGACTGCTAAAGTGTTTCCTCCAAGAATCTCTTTCCTGGAGAATTAGAACAAATATTCATGAACAAATATTCATAGGTGCACTGGTTAAACCACCTGATATGCCTTTGATCTAAGCATGTTGTTCTTCCTTTGTTTAATTTCAATTGACAGCATAGCCCAGGAGCAGTGCTGCCACAGCAAGCTGAATGAGGAATACTGCTTGGAGGGCATTAGTGCTGCCAACCTGCATGGGGAGTGTGATCTAGAGGAGGAGAAGAATTCCACTTGTGAAGCTGAATCCTTTAAGGTGAGATCTCCAAACCTGCTCTAATTCTCCTGTAAAATCCAGCAGGGCTGAGTTAATATCCTGTTAATTTTGTTTTACACTGAAGCATCTTTAGGGTTTGGGGGATGAGCCTGTAATGTATGTATCCTCTTCATTTCTGTACTAAGGATGAAAACACTCATCCTAGACACCATGAACTGACCCAGGCCTCTGCACTGTTAGTCTCATTTTTTCCCTTTTTCAAAACAAATCATCTACTAGGACTCTTAAAAAGCAGTATCTGCCAGTTGAGAGAGAGCCCTTGTCACCTCTTTTGGCTTGCTACTTGGACCTGTCCTCGACTGTAACCAATTCTTCTTAGACCCCTGAATACAACCCTTTGCTCCTGACTGAGTTTCCCACTTCCATCCTGTTCTCTCCTGGGCTGAGGAAATCAGGGGAGGGGTGGGAAGGGGAGGTGGGGAGAGCTAGTTGGATATTATTACAGATTCTGCACTGTATTGTCACATTATTTCACTTATGGAGCTTTTGACAGCTTCTGATACACTGGTGGTCACACATGGAATTTAGATATGCTCCATCTTGCATATCTGCAGACAAAGCATGAGTACAGACCTTTTACGGGCAGTTTAAAAATTCACTAGGCAACCTAAGTGTGTACGACCTTCTTACCAGTCATACAACCCTATTGTGATTCTTGCACCAAATTGTCCTAGTCAAGCATGTGACTTCTTTATTGGCATTCCCCCCACCCCGCCCCCGCACCTTTAAAGTGGTGCAAGCAGCTTTAACCAATCAAGAGTAATAGCGTTCTTTAACCCAATATGAAAAAAAATGTTTAAAGACTGAGCTGCAGGCACATTGTAGCCACATTTTAAAGTGCTCCAGACTTAAGAAAGATGCCTAGTCAGCATACTCATTATAATCTTCAAATACTTTCTGAAATCTAAACATTTCTTAAACAGAGGTGCTAGTACAGCCCACTTCAACTATTTCACTCCTCTAGAAATACTTTTTATTTTCTCTCTGTATTGGGAAAAATGTATTTTTATGCACACAACTCAGTAATAGCTCAAGGAATTTTGTGCTGCTTATACTTAAAGGAACCCCAAAACAAAGCAAAACTCATGATCTGAAAAAGACCAAGCACTAAAAATGACAACCCTAAAGATAAGTTTTGAAGAATCCTGAATAGATGAAAGCAGGGCTGTAATAGAAAGTATGTTTGTTTACCAGAGGCATAAATAAAGTAACAGTTATTTTTTTAAACCCAGGTAAATGTTCTGTGTAAAACAATTAAAGTCATATCGTTCTTCACCACGTGATCAGGGTTTTCCCATGTGTTTGTGTATTAGCATTGGAAAGTAGGGCAAACTGTATCTTGTCTTATTTAAAGGGCCCAATTTTTTCCAACATGGCTCATCTTAATGATGCATTAGCATTATGGGCCAGATTCTTTCACCTTCTCTTCTATTCCATAGTACCTTAGTCTGTAAATTTTGCCTTATGAAATCAGTGTGTACTGCATTGCAGGGACAAGTAAGAGGTTCACAGTCTTGTTGAGTTAGACTGTTCTTAATTTTTTATCATAGTTAAAACTAGACAAAGCTGCACTCCAGCATAAATGATCATAGGAAAAAAGATTAAGGACAGGGACACATGAACACAGGTAGAACACTTTTCCCAGAAAAAGCTACTCCTTTTCTGACCTTACAATCCTTGTGCTCAAAGGAAATTTATAGAACACCTTCAGATGATGGGCCTGGGAACAAACATTCCTTATTTTACTGGATACTACAAACCAAGGACTAAACCCAGAAATTGATTTTATGGCTTCTTATAATATACCTGATACCTTGTTAATCTCTCTGCACTTCACAGGTGATAGTGATGGCTATTGGTGACGTATAGGGGGTGCACGTGGGTACATGTTCACCCCCTGAGCGTGGCGGTGCACCCCCTGTGAAAAGACGCTTCTGACACTGCCGGTGACACCTGCAGGTGGTCTGTGATTGCCGCTGCTGCTGGCAGTGTCTCTGCCACTGACAGTGCCACGGCTTCCTGCAGGAGCTCACTGTGCCTCCCCCAGCCTCTGGGGGCATGTGGCTTTCATGGTGATGCCCTTCCCTCTTAGGGCCTCTTGACACGTTACACTTAGAATATGTTTATTTAGATCATAATAAGTATTACTATGTTTAGATAGTTTTATGAGGAGTCCCACAGCAATTTTTACTACAATCTAAACAAAACATGGCTTAAGCGCTAGAGCCTTTGAAGACTTCATTGTGCTGTGGTGCACTGTTGGGGTTCGGACCAACAAACAGCTGTTCGTTGGTCCTACTCCTGCATTGCATTGGAGCTGGTTCAAGGCTCCAGTGCAATATGGGTGCTGGGAGCAACAAACAGCTGTCTGTCAGTCCCAGCACTTGCATCACACAGGAGCTGGTCCAAAGCTCAGGTGCAGTGCTGGGGCTAGAAACAACAAACATCTGATTGTCAGTCCCAGCCTTGGCACCACACCAGAGCCTCCTGATCATATTACCTCCATGAAGCAGTCCAATGTTAGTTCAACGTGTCAGGTAAAACATCTATAGATAATCCTTGCCAGGAAAGGCCTCACGTCGCTATGCTGTGTTGGCACTTAGCTTTTGTTTTACTGTTTGAACACTCAAATGCTAGCATTTTAAGCACAGGTGCCAACTCCATGGGTACTCTGGGGCTCAAGCACCCACCCAAAAAAATTAGCAGGTACTCAGCACCCATGAGCCATGGCCATTTTGGTTTTACTTGTTAGATATTTGGGCTGCTTGCAGATATTTAAAAAAGAAAACATGCTTTACAAGAAGCAGCAGCATGGTTACTTCAACCCAGCACTGTAGTGTTTGTAAAGGTGGGGAGCTTTAGCAGGGCTTTTTGGCACTTTTAGCTAAAGCTGATTCAATCAGCTATTAGATAAGAGTGCCAAAAAAGTCCCACTTTTTTGGCCAAAAAAGATCCTAACCTTTACAGACGTTAGCTGAGCTGTGTTGAAGTAACATGCTACCTCTTATTTTACCACCCTGCTCCATTCCTCTAAGCAGATGGGTTTTTTATATTTGGACTTTTACACAGGCTGTTGTTTTGCTACATAGCTCAAGCTGTCCACTTCATTTTTAGACCTGAGGCAGGGCACTCTGTGCCTGAAAACTTGACTAAGTATCTCCCAACTATGGAGCTAGTCCATTAAAAGATATTGCCCATAAAAATGCTTGGCTCTTTCTTTTTTTCTTGAAAACTTTTTGCATCTCCTGATAATGAGTCAGTTGATATTCCTGGCTATTGTGCACTAGAGTATTATGAAAAGGGGGAGTTCTGCTTAAATCCAATGAAGACATAAGTCACTGCAAGTTAGGTGCTGCAACGCCTACATTGTAAGTGGCTGATCCTATGAGTAAAATCCAAAATTCAGAGTTAGACACCTCAGAAGGGAGATCCAAAAACCTGCACACTGACTAGGGAGCCATCTAAAGCTAGCTAATCAGAAATGCTCAGCACAGGTTATGTCTAACTTGCTACCCCATTTCCAAAGTATAGGCACCCAAGTTGGGGCTGCAGAGAGGTGCCTCCATCCACTCAGGATTCAGAGTCTAGAATCCTTTCCTCAGGGGATATGCTAGCAACTGTTCTTTCAATGAATTAGTTGGGCTTGCTATTCTGTTAACACATTGGTGGTGATGAGGAGGAAGTTTTCCCCACCATTTTTATAGAAGAGCCCAGCAATTGGAGCATTTACCCACAAAGTCTGAGACCTGGGTTTTAGGCCCTCCTTAGTCTGAAGGGTTCAGATATACCTCCCTTGTCTCCCTGGAGATCAGTTTTACCACCAAGCTTTAGGCTAGGTTAAATAGGGTACTCTGTTATTTCTGTTGATGCTATACAGAAAGGAATGCCAGATACTTGGGGCCAGAAGGAAGGTAAGCAATAGCCAGGAATATCAGTTGATTCATTGACACCAGATTCAGGAAGAAACTAAGAACTCTAGATGGTAGGGATTCGGGTGCTCTGCTGAGATGGGGGAGTTCTAGATTCCAGTGTGGTGTCCTATGCTTTTTTTTACCTCAGGACTTCTTTCTGGATATGGTCATTTAATGTAATTTCACATTGATATGCCATTCAGTGCACTTGAACTGGTCCTTTTTAATTAGACCTCATTAATATATGAAACCTTTTAGATGGAAATTCTTTATTCCCCTCCCCCACCCCCAGAAAATAGTAAGGATTAATTTAATAATCCAATTAGTAGGATAAATTGTTGAGTTCTCCAGTGAGAAAACCAGGGGGGTTACTGTTTTGTCCTGGGGATCCCAAACATGCAACTACAAATAGTTAGGAAACAGTGACCTTTGACTTGTTTTATTTTTTGTATGCACAAGTTACAGATATAGGTAATTGTGGACATAAAACTGTATCTGCTGTTGCATACACAGTTCTTGCTGCTTCTGGAACATGGGTGCAAAAACAGGAGCCTATTTAAAGCCAAGCAGAAAAATCTCTCTCATAAGATACAAATATAAATCCAAGTATGTTGCTTTAAATATAGATCGATGTTGGAGGCTCATAAGAGCAGGTTTACAAGCTGCCACTTCAACCAGATCCTCCCAAAGGGCAAAGTCTGGTAGAGATTTGAGTATTATTTTGCTCAGAGATTTGCTCAAATGTTTGTTGTAAGCACTTCCTTTTCCCAAAGGTCAGTATCTAGCCATCGCCCTCCCATTTTTGTCTAGAACATTCTATTTGTCTGTATCCCTGGATCATAATTGTTACTCAAGAGAGTTGGCATCTTTTTATCATTGCTCAAATCTTCAAAAGTAGTGAAAATTATACTGGATTCTTAGCATAGCAACTGAAACCTGTATTCTAACAGATGAGAGACATCTTGTGGATGGACCTACAAAAAACATTGCTAATTCATCATTTGCCTTTCAACGCCTGATATTTAACTCATAGTGTAAATAATAAAAGAGCATTAAAGTGTTTAATTAACAGAATCACTTCACTGGCCACACATTATATATGGTGCTTTCTAATTCTAGAAAACAATCTTTTAAAGTACAAAGTTGTAATTATGGTTTGGCTTGAACTGGACATATCTATCTATCTATCTATCTATCTATCTATCTATTGTCTGTTTTTAAAAGGTATGGAGTAGGGGTGTGTGAAGCAGACCCTATTTGATTCAGATTCAACCCGAATCAGGGACAGTGATTCAATACGTTGATTTGGATCACTGTCCCTGATTTGATTCGGCCGAATCCAAATCTGAAGATTTGATGCTGATTCAGAGAATTGTCAATTCAGACACAGACACAGCTTTAAAAGTTTTTTCTACATACCTTGAGGTAGCAGGCGCAGCTTGTGAATGCTGCGATGCTGGGGCGCATGGAGCATCTCACAGGATTGTAGGAGGGCCCTCCACATGCTCAGTGGCGAACCCGGAAGTGGACCAGAAATACTTCTGGTCCACTTCTGGGTCTGCTGGGGAGTGTGCTGGAGGGCTCTCCTGCACTCCCCCGGCTCAGCGATCAGCCACAGGGGGACCCCGAGTGCCCTCCCCCAGACCCAGGAGGCACCAGTTGCTGAGCCAAAGGGGCATGGGGGTCCCCCTACCTGCTCCCCGGCAGCCCCAGAAGTGGACCGGAAGTGCTTCTTGCCCACTTCTGGGTCTGCTGCCAAGAGCGCTGGGGAGCCCCCTGCGCTTCTGTGAGATGCTCCATGCGTCTCAGCATCACAGCACTCATGCGCTGTCTCTGCTACCTAGAGGTATATAGAAAAAACATTTAAAACTGTCTTTACATCCAAATCTCCAAATCTTTCTGAATCAATTCAGAGGGTTCCCAATTCGATTTGGAGAGATTAAGGGGTCCTCTGATTCGATTTGATTTGGATTTGGCGATTTGGCCACTGAATTGGGCCGAATCGAATCAGGGACTGAAGCTTCGCACAGTCCTAGTATGGAGCATCTGTGGCTTTCTGTTCCTTGCCAAACTACACTAGAACCTGGATCATTTGTATCAGGGTGGTTTGCAACCTGTTTAATTTACAGAGTTGTTGAGCGAAGGATGAGCTGCTTAGCTGTTTGCTATGGCTTTTACTTCAGAGAGCACCACTTCTCCAATGCAGTCCTATGCACCTGTTTTTGGTGGATGTATATACCTCCAGTTGATTCACAAATCCTAACCTTCACAAGGATTTAAGAGACCTAACCCTAAAAATTGTGGAGGCTTTACTACATTATGGTAAATGCCTCATCCTAAAGCAAGTGAAGGATAGTCTAATGCATGCTTATCATGATGGTTAGGGACAGAAATTATACATAAAGTGGTATAAATGATCAGAAACTAGTTTAAATTTGTAACACAATAGAAGTTCAATATGTATAAACCACTTTCAAAATGGCTGAAACCAGTTTAAGATAAACCTGGATGGATGTAGTATCAGATTTAACTGATTTAGGTTAAATTGGTTTTTTGAACTTCTGTCCCAGATCCTCTCCAGATTCAAGTTAGCTTGCAGTCCCCCAGCATCACAGGATGCTTTGCACCTCTCCCATAACCCCTGGCCCCCACATGGGTTGGTGGGCTAGCCTTGGCCCAAGCTGCCTGTTTTAACCTAGCAGGGAGCCATGTTATAGCACCCCCTGGCTTCTGGCCTGAACCACTGCAGGTATGTGGCTGCATTTCCAGAATCAAAAGTGAATGTCTGTTCACTTGCTTATTCGTTCAATCTATGCAGTTTAGACTAACCTATGAGGATTGAATAGATTCAGCCTCAGGCTTTTTGACTGTCTGTACTTAGCTGACATGTTTATTTCTTTCAGGGACACATTAAGTATGTGAAGACTCAGTTGTTCATGAATATAGAAACGGAATGATGGAGATTCCATCTCCAGGTGCACATATTATCCAGGCTGATAGTTGGATTGATAGGTACAGGGACCTAGAAGCAATGGCAAGGAGTTAAAACCATTGGGTAGATATTCATTTTTTACACATTAAATTAATAGGTGGTCTCAGTCCAGTTTGTAGTAGATATGTCAACTTTACAACAAGATAACCTCACTGCAGACATTTTCTGTGTGGATGTCAACACAGGTAGGGCTGAGTGTGTAGTCAGGATAGTCAGTTAGTCAGTGTCAGTGTAGATAGTCAGTTAGGATCTGTGAATCAACTGGAGGTATATACATCCACCAAAAACAGGTGCATAGGACTGCACTGGAGAAGTGGTGCTCTCTGAAGTAAAAGCCATAGCAAACAGCTAAGCAGCTCATCCTTTGCTCAACAACTCTGCAATGGTAGGGCTGAGTGTGTAGTCATGATGGCCCAGAACATTAGGGCTATGCAAAATGGTCCCGTTCCATTTTGCCTTGTGTTTTGAGGTTTCCATGGAACAGCATTCCATTTTGAATTTCATTTCTATTCAAAACAGCTGTTTCATTTTGCTTTGTCAAAACAGTGAGGCTGTTTTGATGCTGTTTTGAGGTTTTGCTAGATCAGGCTGGGGGTAGGGAGTCAGCCCAGCTCAGATCAGTCTGATCTAGCGCTAGGGATGGGCCCCCCCCCTCTCCCCCCCCCCCCCCCCCCCGGCTAAATCGGGCCTCTTGGAGCTGTACTAATTAAAGTGCTGCCCACTCACTCCCAGAGCACATGTAAAAGTGTCCCTAGTGGATAACTAAAGTGCATTTTGAGACTGGCACAGAGTTGCCCAGGATTTTACCTCCCTCTGGGCACATGCCCCCATTGTAGTGAGACAGCTGTGTGTCTCAGGGGCTAGGGACAGACATTCAAAAAGCCAGAGCCTGAATTGATTCAATCTTTGCAAGTTACTCGAACCTGCATAGATTGAATCAATTTGCAAGTGGACAGGCGTCTACTTTTGACACCGGAAATGCAGGCACGTGCCTGTGGTGGCTCAGGCCAGAAGGCAGGGGTGCTAGAGTGAGCCCTTGGCTGGAGGGAAACTAAGTTGAGTGAAGGGATGTGGCAAGGCATGTGCAGGCCTGACTGTGATTGGGGAGGGGTATAAACCCCCACCCTTGCCTGCAGGGACCCCAGCCTGGGTATGCCTGGAGAGGGCAGGTAGAAGCAGCCCCTGTCAGGGGCCCCCAGCCCTGCTATCCCTGCTTACTCATTGGCTGGTGGCAGGAGTGGGGGTGGGGCCAGACCCTGGTAGCCTGAGGGGAAATGGGGTTTAATCCCTCCATTGCAGGGAGGCAGCAGTCTGGACAGCAACAGCTCTGCTCTTGCACCCGGGGCCATGCACCCATGACCTCAGGGGCCAGTCCCCAGTAGCCTGAGAGAAGAGGAGGTTTAGTCCCCACTTGGGGCACCAACGTGCCCTGGGCCAAATCCCTCCAAAGAGCAGCCAGCAGCTGCGGGGAGTGAGGATGTGGCCTGGGTATGGGGATGTGGGGGAGCTCAACTCACCACTACATCCCACTGCAGTAGTGAGGCCCGGGCTGGGGAAGCCATAGGGGGCAGGGGGCAGTGCCTGCCATCTCCTGCCTGCAGCCCCACATGCCGTTGTTTGCAGGTGGCCTGGAGCTTGGCTCCCCTCCCCATGCCTCTCCTGGTGGCAGCAGTGGAGTGAACTATTGTAGCAGGCAGAGGTGAGGCACTTGTCACATGCTGCTTGCTTGCAGCAGCCCCAGCCACTCGGGGCAGGCTATTGCAGGCCAGTTGCTGCCTACGTCCCTAGGCCATGGGGCCAGGCTATGACAGTCCATTGCCTCCCCCTGCTGCCGCCCACGTGCATGGCCTGCAGCAGCCTGCCCCAAGCACCCAGCACTGCTGTGAGCAGATGGCAGGTGACGGGTGCCTGATCTCTGTCCAGCTCCTGGCTTTAGACCCCAGCCAGGCTGTGCCTGGCACAGGGGGTGGGAAGTCCACAGCAGGGGCCATTTTTCCCCCCCCTCCCCCCACTCCCTCATCAGCTGGCCCACTGAGCAGTGGGCATGGCTGGGTGATTGGGCCAGCTCCCTGCTCAGGCAGGGGAGTAATGCCCCCAGTACAGGCTTGCCTGCAGCTGGGAGAGAGTGGCAGGGAAATGGCTCCTGCTGTGGGCTTCCCATCTCCTGTGCCAGGCACAGCCTGGCTGGGATCCAAAGCTGGGGGGGGGGGAGGGCACTTTTCCCCCCCACTGTCTTTTCAGCTTGCCTGCTGGCTGAGCAGGGATATCAGCCTGGTGATTGGCCCACCTCCTGGCAATGGGGAAGCATGCGGTGGGAGCTTTACTCCCCTGCCTAAGCTGGGCCAATCACCTGGCTATGGCTCCTGCTCAGATGGCAGGCCAGCTGGGAGTTGGGAATGGGGAAAACACCTTCCTAGGTGTCCCGTCCCCCCCCAGCCAGCCTGCCAGTTGGGGAGGGGACGTGGCCAGGTGATCACCCCAGCTCCCAGCTCAGGTTCATAGATTCATAGATTGGAAGGAGCTGGAAGGGACCTCACAAGATCATTGGGTCCAGCCCCCCCCAGCACTAGGCAGGTGGGGACTTTGGGCTTCCCTGCAGCTGAGATCTGTGTGGATCACCCCGTGACACCTTCTCCTTGGCTGGCAGGCTAGCTGAGAAGGGAGTGAGGAGGAAAAACAGCAGCCTCCTCCCCATCCCTCTCCTACCCCCATTGCAGACCCCTGCTGCATCCCAGGAGCAGCAGAGAAGGCACGACCACTGAAGCTGGCTTGGGGGGATCAGAGCATTGGGGCTGCCTGGAGCCTCCTAGGCAGAGATGCAGCCCGGCACCTTGTCCCTGCCCCTGCTGGGGTGTTGGGTCTGCCCCAAAATCCCTGAGGGTGTTGGGTGAGTCCTCCTTCCTGCATGGCCAGAGCCCCCGCTGCCTATCAGCCCTGCCTGGCACAGCCTCGGTGGCTCCCGGACTGCTTCACCCACCAGGCTGTGGCAGGGCTGCAGCGCAGCTGACACTGGAAGAGGGAGGGGGTCTCACATCCTGGGCTGCAGCTCCCCTGCCCCAGACTGTCCTGCAGTGCCTGGTGGGGCAGGGGGAAGCTGGCAGTAGGGGCTTTATTCCCCTGCCCCAGCTGGGAGCTGGGTTGATTCCCTGCTAGAGGAGGGGATGAGGCAGGGGAATCCCGACTGCTGGGGATGGAAAAGTCCCTGCTGGCCGTTAGGGGTGGGGTCAGCCCTGCACCATTGGAGCAGAGAACACAGCCCATGCTGAAAAGCATGATGAGATGCTGGGGGACTCCGGTTTAACTGAAACCAGGAAGGGGTCAGGGACAGAAGTTCCATAAACCGGTTTGATGCAAATCAGTTAAGTCTGATACTACATTCAACCAGGTTTATCTTAAACCAGTTTCAGCCATTTTGAAACTGGTTTATGTGCATTGAACTTCTGTTCTGTTACAGGCTTAAACTGGTTCCTGACCACTTACACTGGTTTGTGTGTAACTTCTGTCTCTAGCCAGGAAGTTGACCCTAAAATCCAATAATGTGGGCACTTATATACTCTGAGGGGGTAATAAAATTGTTCCTACTTTTTGTTAGATAATTCAGGTTTGGTCTTAAAATGGTCTTCTGTCAGCCTCTAGATGGAAATAGAATTCTGGCCTGTGTGCGCTAGAAGCTTTAGATTTTTCTGAAGACATAGTTCAAACAACATGCCAGCAAAACTGAGAGATTGCCCATCATTGTAAGAAAGACAGGTATAATAACCCTTGTGGGGGAAGACTATCTAATGAGAACTCTGGCAGCATCCTACTGGAACAGTATGTTAGATAGCAGAGTAGTGTAAGAGATGAGATAAGTTTGAAACTACTTTGTGTAAGCCAGTGGGAGTATTCAGAGAGAATAACATCATGATTTGGCAAGGTGACAGCTACATTTGCTAGCTTAAACAAGACTTGATTATGGAAAATGTATAACCTAAAGACCAAACTATGAACCTCTTTCAATCCCTTTTAATCTACAGATGTGAAAGCTGGAAATTCAGAAGTATAGGCACATGTCTAAACATTTTTTAAAGTAAATTCATGAGGTAAATGCTACGTGTTAAAATTAAGTGAATTCAGAGCAAATGTCAGTATTCATCACAGATCTTATCAACTTCTACTTATAAAGTTACCTAGAATAGAAGATGAAAACATAGTGGGCTGTATTAAAATGAAAGAACCTGTACATCAAACAGTACGTTGAAAGGGAAATCTTCCGGAACTTAACATGACAGACAAGCAAAGAGAGGACCTGTGTAGACAGAGGTGGCGGAGTTTATTCCTGCAGTGATGTCTAGCCATGGGGGAAGGATTTGGATTTAGATTCATGTAAAATGTGAAGCACAAAATCAGACAAGGTTCTTTTGGGTAAATCCCGTATCTTTTATTAGACCAACTCAAATAGTTGGAAAAATTCTTCTTTGCAAGCTTTCAGGTACAAATACCCTTTGTCAGGCTGAGGAAGCACCTGCAGTTGGTCTCTGCCCTTCCTGGATGGAATTAATTCATCCTGCAGGTGCTTCCTTAGCCTGACAAAGGGTATTTGTACCTGAAAGCTTGCAAAGAAGAATTTTTCCAACTATTTGAGTTGGTCTAATAAAAGATACGGGATTTACCCAAAAGAACCTTGTCTGCCTATGTCCTTAGACCAACACAGCTACAACCTATACCCAAGCACTAAGTCAGATATATAGCTTGCTGTTCTAAAGATTGCAGGATAAAACAAGACTGAGGGGAAAACAAAGAGAAAGTTTATTATTTTATCCTTCAGAATAGTGAAAACAGAACATATATATGCAACCATTTATGTAAGCAAGTTGAGAAGGGAGCAGCTGGGAGACATTTACTACTTTTCATGTTTTTGGATGGAAATGTCTTCTTGAAATGACACAAGAGATTTAGTTTGTTAACTTCCACAATGAGTAGCTATTTCATGTTTCAGCTGCTTTTATTATAGTGGTGCAGGCTACTCTCTTTGAGCCAAAATACAACTAGAAAAGTAATTTAAAAGGAATAAGCCTTTAAATCTACCTTCTACGTCACAGCAGACATTGGTTGCCATGAATCAAATTACACCCTTCATTTCTCGCAGCAGGGGAGAGAGAAAACTGAGCAAGCCAGCAATGTGCTCTCAATTCAGAATAGAATCAGAATAGTCGTTGGTTTTGAATCAGCCTTGCCTTTCCTTTTTCAGTCCTGCAGTGAATTTTTAGGCTCAGCTCTGCCAATGCAAACCATCGTGCCTAGAATAAGAAACAAAGATCTGTGTTTCATTAATGGATACCATTTCAGGATCGGGCTGTAAAGATGTGATGCTATTACATGATGTGGAGGGGTGTACTCCAGTGATCACACCTTCCTTTTATGGTCTGTTAACTTTGATATCATGCAGGTACTTTTGTGTGAAGATTTTTTGGGAAGCTGAGAGAGTTGAGGAAGAGGGGTGGGAAGGTATGCAGTTTATTTATAAATAAGACTCTGTCTTTCCTTCATCACTGCCCAGGGTTCATGAGAGTTGAATCCAGAGCATAGCTTTGGTCAGTATATCTTGTTTAAGGACTAGATCTAAAGCTAATTGGATGAGTGCAACTGGACCTGTAAGAGTAAAAATGTTCTGAGACCCAATTACCCTGTAATTAAGGATCTCAGGACTTTTCAGAATCAGGGGCAAAAGATGTTCAGTTTTCTATAAATGAACTGGGAGAAATCCTAGCCATACTGCAATCAATTGCAAAATCCTTCTTGACTTTGGCAGTACAGGATTTCACCCGCTATTTGTCTTTTGTTTTGACAGAAATGCTGTTTCTGTTGCTTGCTGGGACACAGTGCCCAACTTGAAGGAAAGAGCTGTGACTCGAACCTAAAGATAGGACAACAGTGTAGGAATATTTTCAGCGACTGCTGTGCTAAAGGTCAAGGAAGCACTGACATGTCTGTTAGTGATGATGTTCCGAAGAAGAACCAAGGTATACCGTGCTGTGAAAAAAATTGTCTGGGACAGCAGAGCAGCACTCCATAACCTCATTGGGTGCAAGGAAGGGAGGAATGCTTGTCCTTTGAATGATTTAAGTAGCAGCTGTAGTATTGTGCTCTCCTTTGATTGACTGTCCATGTACCCAATGGTGTATGTGCACCTGAACTCAGAGTCCTCTGCCACCAATATCTATACAACACACAAGAATGTCTTCCTGCTCTGAAGGGCATAAATGGATAGGGCATACCAACTGCTGTTCAGTTCCTGTCTTTACTCTTAGGCTTTGAGATGGAAAAACTGGCTCTCTGCTCTTTGTTAGCAATCCTTACCATAGCAACTGAATATAATGAGTTTATTGCTAATAGTTTTTGGCTACTGACAAATTACTATTTTTTCTTTGAACTAGATCTGGAATGGTCTTCTCTAGGTCCCTGGACATCAAGTATTCCTTCTTTGATAAGGAGCTGTGCCTGTAAATTTGAAATATCTTTATTGATCAGGGAGGGAGGAGGGATACGGGCTGCGGGAGGAACTGCACATCTCTAGCATGCTGTTCATTTCCAGGACTAGAAAAGACAGGAAGTCCAGACAGCAGATCCATGAAACCAGCATCTGACCTGGGATCTTTAGACTCATCTACAAACCTTAGATGTAGAAAAATGGCTTTTCTGACCTGAACTGGATGCAACTGTCCAGATCTTCATGCAAGCTATTTTTTCCCTTGCAGAGAGAATGAAAGACAAAGCCACATCAAAACAGAGTCTATCACATTGAATATTCAACTGTGTTGGAATATATGATGAGGTGGCTAGATGGAACCTGTTCCACTGCTCTTCACTTTGTTAGAATTCTGGCAGCCTGAGTAGCATTGCTAAAGAATCTGCTTGCCATTGCTATATGGAAGGCAGCTACCCAGGGATGGGTCAGGTCACACAGTCACAACACATTGTTCTAATACAAAAGCCACCATCTTCATCAGTGACTTGGACGAGGGGGTGGAAAGCACGCTGTCCAAGTTTGCTGGTGACACTAAGATGTGGGGCAAGGTGGACACACTTGAAGGGAGAGAGAGGCTGCAAGTAGATTTAGACAGACTACAAAAGTGGGCAGATGACAATAGGATGGGGTTCGACGTAGACAAGTGCAGGGTGCTGCACCTTGGGAGAAGGAATCCACAGCATACATACAAGCTGGGGAGTTCCCTTCTCGAAAGCACAGAGGCAGAAAGGGATCTTGGAGTCATTATTGACTCCAAGATGAACATGAGCCGCCAATGCCAGACTGCAGCCAGCAAGGCCAGCCAAGGGCAGCAGGACAGACCCTACGAGGAGAGACTGAAGGACCTGAACCTGTTCAGCCTCAGCAAGAGGAGGCTGAGGGGAGACCTAGTGGCTGCCTACAAGCTCATCAGGGGAGATCAACAGCAAATAGGTAGAGCCCTTTTCTCCCCAGCACCACCTGGGGTGACGAGGAACAATGATAATAAACTGATAGAGAATAGGTTTAGGTTAGAGATCAGAAGGCAATATTTTACAGTTAGGGTGGCCAAAATCTGGAACCAACTTCCCAGGGAAGTGGTCCTCGCCCCTACCTTGGGCAAATTCAAGAGGAGGTTGGATGATCACCTGTCTGGGGTCTTGTGAACCCAGCATTTATTCCTGCCTATGGCAGGGGGGCAGGCTAGATGATCTGTTCAGGTCCCTCCTGACCCTAGCTACTATGAATCTATGAAACGTGGAACACTACATATTATTAGGTTCTATTGTAGTCATGACTAATCACAGATCACTGTGATGTATGGCTTGAGTTACTGTTGTTGGAATGGGCATGCTAATGATCACTTGAAGGAAAATAAGTTACTTTATGGTGACTGCAGCTCTTTATGATGTGTTTGTTGCCTATGTGTATGTTCCATGACATGCTGTCTGTTCACCCTACCTCAGAGTCCTTTACTTAAGAAGCATCTGAGTGGTGATGCACAATCTGATCTTTTAGTGTGAAATATAAAAACTCTCAGGGCATATGAGCTGTGCAACACTGCTGGCCAAAAGCCTGTGAGCTCGATATACCTAGGATTCATGCATGCCACTGGTGGAATGTGTATGGAAAAGGAAGAACTCTAATTAATGTTAGAGGTGCACCAATACATCGGTCCAGTATTGGATCAGCACTGATATAAAGAAAATTGTGCCCTTCCAGGGTGCGTGCAGTGGCAGGAGCCATGCCCACCAGATGAGCTGTGGCTCTGTCCCACACCCCACCCTGCCCTGGCCCCAGTCCCACTCCCTCCCACACTGCAGGGGCCTTGATCTACCTCCGCCCCTTCTCTCCCCCCTCCCCTTCCACCACAACAGACTTACCAGCTGGATGTAGCTCTTCAAGCTGCTGGGCTGCATATTGGAAATCAGATCAGTATCAGCTGATATGTCTCCTTAAAAATCATCTATTGGTATTGGCCCCCAAAATCTCTATGGGCGCATCCCTAATTACTGTAAATGTGCCCTTATTTTAAATGATAAGATTTGCCTGGTCAACCTCAGGCATAGAGTGGCTTTTAAAATAGTGTCTAAATGAACACAAATGGCTAATCTGATTTTTATATAAAGTGCTGCAGCAGAAGTCAGGGGGAGCTGCGAATGCTTCAGAACATTTGATGAGGATCAGGTTAAGGTTTAGTTAGAAGCCTGACTTTAGGAACTCACTTGGAAATGTCGGTCTCTGTGTAATCCATGATTACATAATATATTTTCTAGTAAATCACTCATTTTGCAAGTATTTAAAGTTTCAATCATAACAGTGAAACTGCTTTTAAAATAATTTTCTTCAATATTTACTTTTGGATATTCCCAAAGGCCTGGTCCAAATCTTTTTTCAAGTACACAGTATTTTATTGTGAGAAGAAAACTTGTTTTTTTTCTCTAATGCCTGTTTCACCTTTTCATCAGTTGACATTTCAAAAGAGGAAGTAGACCAAGAAGATCCTTACCTTCATGATGGCTGCAGAGGTAAGATGCTTCAACTCCTTTTGAGTTCAGGGGCAGCTGAGATTGATCTGAGCATTCAGGAAAACTCCAGCTCCTTGTAGAGGCAGGTCATTATATGACAAGAGATTTTACCCTTTGGTATGTATAAACCAATCTGAAAATACTTGGAGAGCTTGAGACAGTGTGAGAGTCACCTTGTGGTCCCTTATAGCTAGTGGGCATTAACTGGGATGTAATGGCTTGCTTGTGGGTGGAGATTGTCAACACAGCCTTATAGGAGGACGAGGAAGCAGTAACCTATAGGTAAGTGCCTGTTAGGCTCTTACTCAAGAAGTCATTTCCTGATATTGATGATCCTGCCAGTTTTCAAGGCTGGGAGGAAGTGATGGGACATAATGTGTTGCTTGGTTGCTTGGCTTTGAGGAAGGTCTTTTGATTATTACTGAAAGTTGTGAAGTTTGGTGACTTTTGTATATGCACTCTAAACTTTTAGAGTTCATATATTGTAGCACCCCAAATCTGCTTCATAGAACTCAGCAGGTCTCTTAAGAGTTGCTCATGCTTCTCTAAGACAGAACATGTCCCACTGTTATACAGTTTAGCAAGGATGGTTGACCACAGTAGCTAGAGCAGAAATTCAACTGTGCTGTAAAATGTTTCATGTCAACTATGTGTCATGATTGGATCCTACTGAAAAGGATTTTTGTTACCTCTTGTCTTTTGTTTCTTGAGCTCAGATAAGATTAGATACGTTTGTCTCCAGAAAGCAAGCCAGTGAAAAACTTCACCTAGCTACCTTAGGGCTAAAACCTTGATTCTCCTTCTAGCTTTGTGTATTGAGTAGCATGCAGTTGTTCTGCCCAAACAGTACACCAGGTTTCATTCATCTCTTGAGCCTAGGATGAAGTGATCCACACCAACAGCTTAACAGGTGCAAACAGCCATCACCTTTTGTATCTACTCCCTGCTTGCCTAAAGAGAGGTGGATAGCAGCTTTCAGACCAGGGGTGGGCAAAATGCGGCCTGCGGGCCAGATGCAGCCCACCAGGCTATTCTATCTGGGCCACAGGGCCCCTAAAAATTTAGAAAATTAATATTTATCTTCCCCTGGCTGCCTATCATGCGGCCCTCAATGGCTTGCCAAAACTCAGTAAGTGGCCCTCCACCCAAAATAATTGCCTGCCCCTGCTTCAGACACTTCCTGTTATTCTAGTACTAGTGAAGTGAATAGCCCCAGCAGGAAAGTAATGAGACAGAGTTCTTACCTCTGTGAGTTCTTACCTCTGTGTGCCCCCCTATGGGCATGTAGAGCAACAGATGTATTTGCTTCTAGGAAGTGGAAAATGTTACTAAGCTGCCTGTTTCACTTCATTTTACTTGTCTTGGGCCATTCTTATCTTTGTAACACATTAACTTTTTTTTTTTAAAGTAAAGGGCCAGATCATCTGCTGATATCCACCCACATAGACTTGATTCTAAAAATATTGAATAGGATCTTCCAAATTCCACTGGCCTTTTTGAAAAATTAATTCTCTAGTCTTAATGGTTGATGGTGTTGGCATGGATCTGGAGCAGCAATCCAGTCAGCTTGGTTGTACACAGGATAAAAACTGATTCCAGAAGATAACAAACTTGACTTTTCATTTGGAAGTGTCTGGAGATATTATTGTGCTGAACAATCATTCCATATTCTTTAGAGCTTGAGGATTGGTTTTGAAATAACATTACCAATTTGTGGTTTATCTGCAGCATCTAAATGAAAATTGGAAAAAGAAAGGAAAAAAGGTTAAATAATTTTATGCCTTGGTTTTTGTGACAAAATGCTTGGATGGAATGTTTGATTTGGATAATGTTCTGCTTAGTATTTTAATTTACTGCTTTTCAAATATGATTTACATAACTGTGAGCTTAAGGCATCAATGATTTACTGTTCTTCACAAACAATTTGGAATCTATTTAGGGTAGAATAATGTTTGAGTTATAGACTGATATTGCAGTATAACTTTTCAACCTGTCAGGCCAGATGTACTCCTTCACAGGGTTTGTTTGCATCCCACAGTGACACTTACATAACTTATTTGAAAATACAGCCATTTCAAAGTTCAGGGCATCTACATCCTATGACAGGCAACTGTAGATATCCTAGCAGTTGAAGAATGATTTACTATGCTGCCTGTTGTGTGGATATTACCCTCCCTAGAGGCTAGAGACAGAAAACACCTATTTAGGTCGTTGGGTGTGTCATCCTGCCAAGGCTAAAGCTGTTTTTCCTTCTTGTCTTTGGTTCCTTATCATAGTACATGTCAAAAGTACATTACATGCTTTCCTAATGTTACCTCTCTATGTAATCAATTACTTTAATTGCCACTTAGGTATTCTTCCATGACTAGGAAGAGGTGGAGTAGTCTGTCCAGTCACGAATGGAAGCTGTTTTCCAACACAAGTTTTCTGACAAGACCCATGTAATAGAAACATTTGAGAGACTTTGTCCTAAAGCTTAATTTATTTTGTTTTTTCCAAGTGAAAGGGCTTCCTTCATTTCTTTTCAGAGGCAGTTTCCGTCTGAGAGGGTCTCTACATTATGCTTTTTGCCAAAATAATTGTACTTAATGCTTCTTCCAGAGGGGCTGTTAGCATAGATGGAGCACTGGGTACCTATCTGTTTTAACTATGAGGTCGCATGTACTTCTAACAGACATTGCCATTGCCACTTCTGTAACATCAACTATCATTCCATGTGGTACCATGGGCCAGTTCCTCATTAGGAATTGTTCCAGGTCCTGAAATAGTTTTCTTTAAGCTACCAAGCTGTATGAGGAATACCTCATACAGCTTGGTAGCTTAAAGAAAACTATTGTCCTATTTCCGAAAGTTGCCCTATTTCCAAATAGTGTGGGTTTTATAATGGCTTCCTCCTGGTGCATCCTAATGAAGATGGGACTTTAATGTACCATAGAAGTCTGCCATCTGAATATTTAACCGCAATATTTACATATACCTGAAAATGTTTATGAAAAAATGGATGCAGATAAAAAGATTCCAACATCCTTATCACAAATAACTGGCATACAACAATCCGCTATCACCATCAAAACACAAGGTATTTTTGTGATAACTTAACTTATTTTGGAACCAAATCAAAAGAAAAAAAAAGACGGCCTCAATAGTGATGGTAGGAGTTAAGGCAAGATGCAAAAAGGGAGGACAAGGAAGCAAATTTATTTCCATCCTGACTTCTATATTTATACTGGAATTAGAGCTTGATTACTTTTTTTATAATTAAAAAGGTATAACAAAGGTAATGTAAATGCTTAATTTACCTGTTATGAGCTGTCTTGATCTTCTTATGGTGCAGTAAAAAAGTTACCATTTTCTAAAGTTACGCGAAGAGGTATATGAGCTAACCAGCTTCCTCCTGAACTTTAAAGCAGGAAATATGTATGGTGATGGTGTATTAAAATTGGTTTTTTTTTCCTTCTTTGTAATGCTTTCATGAAATAAAACAATAGATGTGACCATTTGTCTCAGTATTTGCTCATATTTCCCTCTTCAACTCATGCATTCTTCTAAAATAATGGTAAAATATCCTGGATTTTGGCTAGGCATTGGTAATTAAGCAGTTGACATCTTTTCAGTTTTGTGTGGTGAACTTCCTCCTGATATCAGATTCTTCACTCGTTCTCAAAAATCACATTTGCTTTTTAGGTGCTGGTCCCTGTTCCCAGCAGTGTAGGGACACGGGAGCCAGTTTTATTTGCTCCTGCTTTGTTGGATACCAGCTTCAGTCTGATGGCGTCACTTGTGACGGTAAAGGAAACAAAACTGCTTTCTTCTTTTTTTGGGAGGGAAGGTGGGGAAAGGGGATGGGACAGACCAGGCCAGAACATACTTGTGCTGGGAAGGGAAGGAGCCAGGGGGCAATGAGAAGCTGATTTAGGCAGGGTGGGGCAACATGGGGGCAATAGAAGTAATAAAGTGGTAAGAGAGCAGATGGAGGGCTGGAAGGCAGGAGACATCAAGTTTGCTGCAGGAGGGAGAGTAGCACTATAAGCATCCATTTTATTTTGTAGTAGTAGTAGACAGATGTTTGTGTAAAATATAGCATCTCATAGTAGCTCTGATACTTCATTTGTTGTTTGTGGACACAGGGAGGAGCTAAAAATTTGAGGCAGACATGAGTGCTTACCCTTTCAGTGGGGGAAAG
>NW_005842521.1:802842-851878 GCF_000455745.1 Alligator sinensis
GATATTTAAGGAACAGCACTGACTCTTAACCCTGTTTCTTCCCAGTGAATTCAAGCCTTTTGTATTGGCTGCTGTTTAATCTTTTCTACTCTGGTTATTTTAGATGTTAATGAGTGTATCACTGGGGCACACAACTGTGGGATTGGACAAACTTGCATCAATACCCTGGGATCCTTTCGCTGTCAGCGTGACACGAGCTGTGGAACTGGTTACGAATTGACTGATGAAAGTCTCTGCAAAGGTATGTCATAGGCTGTGAGCCTGGGTTAGATCATGAAACTGACCTTTACCAGAACAGAATCCTAAATAATTCATTGTACCCTGCTGTTCTTGTAGTTCTGTGGAAATATGTATAGGAGCTGCAGTTCCATAAAAGCTATGTTTATTATCTAGCACTTAGTGTGCTAGATCGTCTAATCATTAGTGTCTGAATCCTGATCAATTTTCCCCTTTTCTGCTAAAATTAGAAATCAATTGTCCCTTTATTTCACATAAACTTAATATGAGTTTATTGTTAATCAAATATATATCTTTATTATTATTTATAATGAAATAGTTACCAGGTTTGTACTTAGAACTGGCCTTAACTGAGCATATTTTACTAATTTACTAGGTAGCATTGAAGACCCTGAAAGATTTAAGAGCAAAAATAAGTTGCTCTTAAACAGTGTTTAAGAAATCTGAAAACATTTTTATTGGAACATTTTAAGTGAGCATGCATCACCCTAAATCATGGTTAATCAAAAATTTCAATGCAGTGATGAAAGTGGACTCTTAAGTGTCTGGATTCAAAAGGCAACAATTTAAAAATAACACTCCTTATTATGTTATCTTATTTTTATTGCTTAAGCTATTTGTCCTATTATATTAATCCTGCTAGCAGAAGTTGCTAGTTTACCAGCAGCCTAAACTATTAAAACAAAACAAACCCAAACCCCACAACCTCTCCTCCCCCCTTCTCCCTCCCCAAAATAACCCAAGCTTCGGAGTCAGTAATTTTGTAATTATTTCTTAAAACACATTTTTTCCAAGAATTCATATCAGTTTTTATGGTTTTTAATTCTTGTGGCTTTTATTTTGCTTATTTCTCAAGAAGTTTCCATATTTTTTTTGTTTTTTGAAAGTCTTGCGACTTTTTAACCTTATTTTTACTTCATGTAGGACTGCTTAATTAATAATTCTCTGGTCCTTTTCCTCTATTCATACTCCCAGACCAGATCTAATTTTTATGTAATCTAAATCCTTAGGTTTGCTAAAATTAATATATACTTATGAATATATATATTTATGAGCAACTATTTTTTTTCTTAATACTGCTTTGGGAAATAGCATGTGACACTTCCCTTCTTCACAGAAACATAACTGCTCAGCAAACCCAATGTGATATGGGTGGTTCCAATGTGAAAAATCCTTTTCTTTATGATTAAAAAATGTAAGCTACTGTACACACAGTACTTACAAAGCACTTGGAGTAGACCTCAATATGCTCCCTCTAAAGTCAATGGAAAATTTGTCATATGTTTTTGTAATCATCATGAGTAATCAAGTAGAAAATGTTCCACTTGATTTTCTACAGTATTAGAATTACATTGATTTTTATCCCTGTTAAGTACCTATGCATGCTACAGCCTATACGGTTAAAAAAGGCCTCACAGGTATTATTTAATGTGAGGAAAGCAGTTGTCATTGTTACATTTTCTGGATGAGAGAACTGAATCAGGACTTCATTGAAGTCATGTTACATCTATAGGAATAATTTTCTCAGCATTGATAGCATTTTAATTCTTTCTGCCCTCATCTGCATTTCCACAGAAGTGTAACATTTGCTTAGAAATTCCTGCTTTTTTAAATTGCTTCGAAGAGTGAGAAATATAGGGGCTGAAAACAGGCATCTTTAGTCTCAGTTTTTATTTGGGGAAAAATTCCCATTAAAGTCAATGATATGAATTATGATTTACAGTAAACCCTTTGTATACCACACTGGGAATGGAGAAGATCTATGAAGTGAGCATAAATTACATGTAATCACATTTTAAACTGGAGTGATATAAAGGGCAGGGGTGACTGGCGCCTCCTGAGTCTGGCGGGGGAGGGGCACAATTGGTGGGTGGGCCCAGGGAAGGGCCAAAGGCCCCATATCCCTCTGCGGCTTAGTGTCCACCCCCACCCCCCAACACACCGCCAGCCTACACGGCAAAAAAACTGCCCTATCCAAAGCAGTGCTCAGTCAGGGGCCAATCTCAGGTGGGGTATGTGCCCCCCCATGCCCCTTCTACCAGTTGCCTGTGTAAAGGGGCCTCTATATAACATGAAAATTAAGTACAGTGAGCTTACCCTAGGGCTCCTGCCAGACATGCAGGTAAAAGCACTATGGAATCTGATGGGCGAGCCCTACAGTTGTGCTTCCTGCCATGCCACACATGCATGGCAGGAAGCTGGGGGCCTCCTCAGCTGGGAGCCTCCTCAGCTGTCGGGGCTCCCAGCTGCGGAGGTACTTCTGCAGCTGGGAGCCCAGGTCAGCTAACAGGCCTCCCAACTGCAGGAGTGCAAGGTATGCCCCTGCACCTAGAAGCCCAGATCAGCAATGGGCTCCCAGTTGTGGGTCTGCATGGTATGTTCCCCTAGCTGGGAGCCTGGATCAGCTGATGGGGCTCCTAACCACAGGTGCACACCTGGCCTCGTGTTCAATTAATGGCATGATAGGAACCAGCCACCAAGTTTTTACACATTTTTGATTGAATATGTGAATGTTTGATTGAATGCCAGATCAAAATTTAAGATGTGATTAATTGGTTAATCTTGTCTTAAGTCTAACATTTGGTAGGGTGTCCTGAATTATGACATCAGGATACAGTTTCTGACTCAGCAGAGCATTTGGCCTTAGAAAATACTGCTTCAGACATTATAGCACTATTGCAGTAATTCGGGGCAAGACTGCAGAAAATGAAAGTCTGCTGCCTATTTCTGTAAGATTCAGTTAAAAACATTGGGCCAAAGTTATGCCCAATGCATCTGCATTGGAATGAATGGGGGTGCATCTGGGATGAATTTGGCCTATAGTTTTTAACTGTCTCTCTTTTATTAAATGTAATGAAAGCTTCTTTTTTCCTGTAAAACTCCTGCTAACAATCTTTTTTTGTGATATACCAGATATTGACGAATGTGAGACTGGTACTCATAACTGCCCCCCCGATTTTATCTGTCAGAATACTCCAGGATCTTTCCGTTGCCGCCCCAAGCTACAGTGCATGAATGGGTTTATACAAGATGCACTAGGCAACTGTATCGGTAAGAAAGACATTGTCATTTCAATAAATTCATAATTTTGCATGTAGGCCAAAAGGCTGTTTTACTAAGTCAGTTCTGAATCTCCTACTGCTGATGTACTTGCTGCTGTATTATAGCATTTTTTTGTTTCCACTGAAGGCAGGATTTTTTTTCCTTTTAGTGTAAGACTTTCAAAAGAAGTCATAGGTGTGTCCATTCCAAAGAGCAACAGTGCCATACTGTAATGCATCCTATTGTGTGAACAAGCTACCTTCCTAACTGGAGGTAAAGTTCAGGGCTGTGTGTGCCAATAATCACTTTTGAAAGGCAGTATCTAGTGTTGGACATGCAGCATGACACTGAAACAAGTCTATTACTATTTTCTGGGAGGCAGCACATACAGAACAAGTGTGGCATGTCTTAATAGAGCACTGTCTAGCAGCATATGTGAGCAATACATAGGCATGCACTAACAGACCTAAGTGTATCAGTTCCATTTTCAGTAGAAGAGTTGGGTACTTTGGAACCTATTTTCCTTTGGCTTTCAACAAATCTTGGGCTTCTAGGTGCTGAAACATTGTTGAAAATTTTAGCTGAAGTATTTTTTGGGTTTTATTTTGGTTTTACTTATGTTCCTCTAAAATAAGATTTTTAAAACTTCACTTTGGGGCCCTCTTTCTACACGTTACACTGTAGAGTTCTGAGTTGCCCGCCTGGTATTAAAATAGCCTTTATACCGGAATTCAGTTTTGCTGATATCTGCAAATGATGAATACTCAGCTATATAGAGCAGGCCTTAGTTTCCAAAGGCATCTGCCATTTATTTTTCAGTGATGAGAGAATTTTGTCTCTTCAAATTGTAAACCAGATAAAGAATTTAACCATGTGGTGTCATGATTATTAGAGCTAATTATAATTAACTATGGAGTGAGGCTTAATTTTAAAGACTGAATAGAAACTTGGGTTAGTATCTTGCCTCTTAGCTTACTTTGTAGACCCTAGAAATCCTAACAAATTATAATTACATTTGTGTGCATTTACGTGTATGCCCATGCATTTGTGTATGAAGAATCATTAGTTTTAAGCCAACTCTAAAGAGATTTGCCTGATGCGTCCTACAAATCTATCTGTCCTTCCCTTGACAAGCTGCTGCCAAGTCCCAAGTTACCTTTATATTACTCTGGCAGCATAACATGTTTTGGACTGGTGGAACTTGGTGAGCAACAGGAGTTGCCAACTCTTTCAATTGTCAGGCCCCCATTTTCCCATCACCCTCCCCTCCTTTACTGAAATCTGATACTTAAAACATTGACACTGAAAACAAAATGATTGCTAGTGCAAAATTGTACTCCATAAATAAAGGTCACTTAAGGTTGGTGGACAACCTTGCCTTTAAAAGCTAATCTCTGACACATGTAGGGTTAGATACTCAGATTGTACTTGGTGTGGCTGTGTTGACATCTTTGGACCTACACCAGTTTAACCAGCTGTGGATCTGGAGAGTTTTGAAACAGCTTAATGCATTGTGTTTTTGTTTGTGTTTTAACCTATGCATCACAATACTGCATTGCATTGTACTGTGGGAGAAAGAGAGGGTGGGAAGCTTCCCACCTTTTTAATATCTTCGTTTCTCCAAGGTGGAAATAGCCTTCACCTGATTTCTTTCTAGGATTAGGTGACAGGCTTTGTGGATGTGGGGAGAGCAGTGGATGTGATATATCTTGACTTTAGCGAGGCTTTTGGCACCGTCTTTCATGACATTCTCCTTAAATTAAGGAAATACAGACTAGAAGAAAATACTGTAATATGGATACAAAACTGGTTGAATCCTTGTGCTCTCAGTGAGTACTCATCAATATCTCAATGTGTAGGTTGGAGGAGGTATCAAGTGGGGTTCCCAGGGGTCTGTCCTGAGTTCAGTATTGTTCAATATATTCATCAGTGATTTGGGCAGTGGGCTGGAAATTATGCTTAGAAAATTTGTGGGTGACACCAAGTTGGGTAGAGTTGCAGACACTCCAGAGCATAGGATCTAGAAGGATCTGGATAAACTGGTGAAATAGTCTGCAAGCAATAAGATAAAATTCAACAAGGACAAATTCAAACTCCTACACTTGGAATCGAATAATTGAATCCATAAATAGACTGGGGAATGACTAGCTAGGCTGCAGTACTGCAGAGGACCATAAGATGAATAGGAACCAATAGCATTCTCTTGTTGTAAAAAAAGCCAACAGGATATTGGGCTGTATTAACAGGAATGTCACCAGCAAATTAAGGGACATGATTCTTCCACTCTATACAACACTAGGGAGGCCTCACCTGTGTCCAGTTTTGGGCTCCACACTTCAAGAAGGATGTGGGCAGATTTGAAAGAGTCTAGTCAAGAGTGACAAAATGGTAAGATACCTGGGAAGCATAACTTGGGAGGAAAGGCTGAAAGAAGTAGAATTATTTTGTTTGTAAAAGAGAAGCCTGAGGGGGGGATTTGATAACAGTCTTCAAGTAACTGAAAGGCAATTAGAGAGAGGATGAATTTGGGCTTTCTCTATAGCTGTATGGGACAGGATTAGGAGCAATGGCCTCAACGTGCAGTAGATGAAATTTAGGTTGAAGATTAAGAAATTGAGGGTGGTCAAGAATTGGAAAAGGCTACCTAGAGAAACTGTAGACCCTCCAACCCTAGACATTTTCAAGAGCCGGTTGAACAGATACCTGGCTGGCATGGTTTAGTCAGGCACAATCCTGCCTTGAGGAGAGGACTGTGCTAGACCTCCTCATGAGGTCCTTTCCATTCATACTTTCCTATGTTGCTTCTATCTGTAAGGGCTTGAATTGGGACCTGGCTAAAGTGCCTGCAGTGTTCTGTCTCCACAGGAAAGTAAGGTTTGTAGGGGTGGGACAGGGCATAATAGTATATATTATAGGGATGGCACATTTGACTTTTTCTTAGAGCAGCAGTAGCATGTATTTTTAGGAGGGCTTTACCAGTCTCACTCTTAGTCATCCTGACTTAAACCAGATACTGTGTTTTATGCCACTGCAGGTAAAAAGCAGTATTAGCACCTCCATTCTTCTCTTTCTGTGGATCAGCTTTTAGTTGCATCTTATTTAATTTGGGGGAACACTATTAAAAGTAAAAACAGGAGTAATGCATCCAACTCTTACTGATTTCCAGTAGAATTTGGTACCTACTTTTTTTTTTATCTTTGCAAAATTTCTTCAGTTTGCACAGCTAAATGGCTGCAAATGTCTCTTCAGTTTCCCAAGGGTACAGGAAGAACGTCTTGCCACGAAGCATCTGTAAAGTGAGGATTACTTTCATCACTTGAATTTTTGTATTGTTGTAGATATTAATGAGTGCCTCAGCACCAACATGCCATGTCCAGTTGGGCAGATATGCATTAACACTGATGGCTCATATACCTGCCAAAGGATCACACCAAACTGTGGGCGTGGTTATCACCTCAATGAGGATGGAATGAGATGTGTAGGTAAGCTATAGATACAGATCAAAACTGTTAAATGCATCAGGGAGAAGATGTTTACATTTTTACTTTTTAACTCAACCTTGTTGTTCTCAGCCTTCCATCCAAGCTTTTCTTCCATCTACTCCTATAGCTCTCTTTTGACCTTTATCTTCCTTCATGTTGCCCCTACAGGTGATGGTCTGTGAGCAATCTCTCATGCTTCCTTCTTTCAGTGATCCTTTCGAACTGTAGTCATATACTGGAATAATTCAGTATGAGTGAAATGCACCCTACTGGAGAGAACCAGCCCACTTGCTCCTGCAAAATGTCCTACTTGAGTGTTGCATAAGATATCAAAATAAGGTTTAAGGGAGTCTTATACAAGCCTTGTGCTAGTCTTTAGATTGGGGGTGAATGTAATCCTTAGATTGTAAAGGCAAGTACTTGTGTGTGCTCTAAACTTTAAAAAACCCATCGGGGCAGTTCTGAGATGGTGCGAACTATCGTAGCTTCAGTGATTTAGGTAATCTGGGGCCAATTCTACCAGGTTAAGAACTCTCCCATGGATACCTAATGAGGTATATAAAAATAATTCTATATAGCACTTCTTTCATATAATGTGCTGCCTTTTTTTGGTCCCTGACTCCCCCCCTCCCACTTTTATAACACGTATAGCAACATGGGGTTCAAGAGGTATCATGTGCTGTAAGAATACTTTACATGGAATTAACAGAGGCGTAAGAATGCAGCCAGCTGCTCAGGGAAGCTACAACACACTGGGGCAGCAGTAATTTCTGGCTGCTGCTGTGCACTGGCACAATTGTGTGGTTGAAGCAGCACCATTTTCCTGCTCATACCCCAAAGTTGGTGCCCAGGGCAGCTGCCCCATTTGCCCCACCCTAGTTCCACTACTGCTCATTAATTTAGATCCAGTTCTCTTTGAAGTGCAGTGGAGTTTTGCCATTGATTCTGAGGCACGCATGCAGTAGTGTTTCGCAGATACTAATGAATGAAGCCTCACAATTTATCTCTATGTGAAGCAGATAATTTTTTTTTGCAGGAGAGGGAGGCTGGTAGGCCTAAATTTTCAATTGACTGCATATTTTTGAATAGTCAAAGATTATAGAATTTTTACAAAAAACTACATTTTTTTTAGTTTTCTTGACAAAAATGTGATTTTTTTAAAGTTGTTTTTGACTCATTTCTTCATGGAAAATTTGTGCTTTTTCTGTGTATTATTTAGATCTATTGGCAGTTTTTCTTTTTTTTACAATTTTTGACCAATATTTGACCAGTCAACTAACCAAACTTTATTTGACTCATCATATACCAAACCCTAGTATTTTTACACTTATTTTATGGATGGGCAAGCTGAGGTAGGAAAAAAGGTCATACAAAGGCAATGCTTTACTCCCACTGCTTGAGACCATCTTTTCGCTCATTTCTCTCTCACTCTCTCTCTTTTCCCCTTAGATATAGATGAGTGCTCATCATCCAGCCAGCCATGTGGAGAAGGACATGTTTGTATAAATGCCCCTGGCAGTTACCGCTGTGACTGCAAATCAGGCTACTCATTTGATGCCATCAGTAGAACTTGTGTTGGTAAGTTGCATTCTCTGAAAAGATTGTTTCATAGCTTTAAATATATAAATAAATACCTAACTGTTTTATAAAAGCATCACTTTATTAGTTTTGTCACAAGGTTTCATCTGAACGTGCATGTTTTGCTGGAGTCCACCATGTATTAGAGTTGCTGATACTTCAAAGGAAACTGTATTTATATAAAGATCATAAGACAGTGTGTAGTTGTTTTTAGGGTGCTTTTACTCTGCATCTAAAGCAAAAACGTTCCTTTGGAAGAACACAGCAGTCTTCTTGTGTTTATATCTAATTCAATTACACACAATAACATGCTGAATATAAACCAGTGCTGCCTCTAAAGTAACATTCTGAGCACTTCATTCATTTTCCAGCATAAAATGGAAATCTAAAAAATGGAAATCAAATTTCTGTGACCAGAAACTCATTCACTGGAGTGCCCCCATAAAGGCAACTGGTACCAAAGTCTGTATCTATATTTATCATTGTAGACATCAATGAGTGCAGGCGCTACCCTGGACGTCTTTGTGCTCACAAATGTGAGAACACTCCTGGATCCTATTACTGCACCTGTACCATGGGCTTCAAACTTTCTATTGACAGCAGGTCATGTGAAGGTAAGGAGACAAATCTACATGGGCTAGCTAGCTGAAAACACTGTTCATTGTTTGTTATTTTTGCTCTTCCTGTTTGATTTCTCTGTTCTAGGCTTCAAGGGCTAAATTGTAATGGCTTAAGGGATTGTTTTCACTATAGTAATTTTCAAGGTGAAATATAAACAATGTCATCATAACCCCTCCTTTCCCCACATGGCTTTGTCCCTTCTAATGGCAACATCGCAGAGGGGCAGTGCTGTTATAGGAGATAATAAAACACAGTAGAATAACCCACTGCCACCCACCAACATGGAGATATTCAGACTTATGGTCACTTGTTGCCCACCTACTTAGTGACATAGCTGATAATGTATATTTTTGTGATAGTGATTCAAAGAAGACATCTGATTTTGGTCAATAGGAATGCTTTTTCCAAATTTATGACGCAATTTTGTAGAATTGAGGTTTATGTAAGCAGACCCTACTAGTAGAAAATTGGTTGAGCTGTATCAAATTTTATATTTCAGACTTAAATGAATGTGAGAGCAACCCCTGTAGTCAAGAGTGTGCCAACGTGTATGGTTCCTATCAGTGTTATTGCCGTCGGGGCTATCAGCTTAGTGATATAGATGGAATCACCTGTGAAGGTAAGAAATGTTTTAACTGAAAACTTCAATTTTTTTAAAGGTGGGAAGTGGACAATACTTTTATTTTTATTCACACAAAAACAAAAATGAGATGTCATCTCTATGGAACAGTTCCTTGTACCTGATTTAACACCAATACAAATAATATTTAATCATTTGGGTCTCGTAAGTTTTCTACACAATTAAAAACTATCTCCCATCCAGACCCCTTGAGATCAACTTGCAGGGTGTGAAGTCCTGAAAAAGTTTTGTTGTTTGAGCTGAAATATAGTTTGAGGCTTGTTTTAAATATTGGAAGTGCTTTTACTTGTAGCACTAACTAGCTTATATATTTTCATCAGCTGAGGATTCTGAAAAGCATCTAAGTACTTTTTTATACTTGACCTTTTGTGAAGCAAGCTTTGAGCACACACAAATACAGGCATTGCTTAAAGAATTATCCTAATGGGATAGGCTTGTCTAGTGGATAGTGACTGGACTGGGACCCCAGAAGCTTGAATTCTTTTCTTGGTTTGCTTCTGGCTTTCTGGGTGATCTTTCACAAGACACTGCCTCAGTTTTCCCATTTTGTAAAATATGAATGAAGCTACTGACTTCCTTTGTCCTCAGACTATAAGGTCTAGAGATGAGGAGTTGTACATTAAAAGTCATTCATCATCATTGTTATCTGCTTTCATGGCAAAGCTGAATTTCTGGTTTTGTTGGTCATGGACAGGTGTTCATTTCTACCACTGTAAATTTCTAGGAAATTTGCAGCACTAGAAATCTTCCTAAGAGAGGGCTCATACAGGTGTTCTAGCTTGCAGATGCCCTCTCTCCCCTGCTTCCCATGCCTTCCCCAGACTGGAGTCCCCACAGAGACTCCTCCCTATCACAGAGGAGTCAAGCATACAGCTGTTTATTCTAGCAAGAAAAACACTCTCACAGGGGAGATCTTCCAGGTGTCAGCCTAGAACATCTTTCTCCCAAATGGGGCATGATTCTTCTGGGAGAAACTGAATTAACACCTGCATGCTAGCAATTTCTTCTGGAAGAGCAGCAGTCCTCCCAGTAGAAGTGTAATGCCTGTATGCAATGGCCCTTGTGCCCTGTAATAATTTTGTACTCTGATCACTACAAGACTTTTTTGCACAGTTCTGCCAGCAGACAGCAACAGCTACAGGGAAGCTACCAATGTACATGTACACTGATGTGGCTACTGGTGGCTCCATTACAACAACTTTGCCAGCAGGAAGGCACCAGTTGAGAGCCCAGGCACATCTACACATGTCTTCTATCAGCTTCCAGGTGGTGGCAGAATCCTCTCACTCAGATAGTAAGTGAAAGAAGGGGTTCTATTGCTCTAGTGGAGCTGTTGATGTGGATCAGCGTTTTTTAGACTCAAGGCACCCCTCAGAAAATGCCACCTCTTAGTTTTCACTAGGTGTTTGACTATGGAGAAATAATAAAGCAGTTCTGTTGCAACAAACTCAGAAAGACTACAACAGGTCATAATAGTTTTCACACTTTTAATTCCTATTTGAAATTTCTGGGTTTACCTTGTGAATTGTGTAGGTATTTGCACACCTAACATTGCTAATATTGCATGGCACCTTGCAACACCCTTAAAAGGATCTCATGGCACCCTGGTTGAAAATCACTGGTGGAGATTCACTCCCAGTTCTGCTGATGGGTTCCTGCCAGTAAAGAGACCTATGGTTATTCCCTTTTATTGGCTCATGCCATCTTCATCCAATGGTCTGTGACAATCTACTTATCTACATCACCAAATTGTTTACAATTGTTTAATTATCTACAGCACCAATTGCTGCTTCATCCTAAGGTGAACTATTTAAACATGGTGAAGTTTTTTTTCCAGATATTGATGAATGCGCTTTACCTACTGGAGGGCACATTTGTTCTTATCGATGTGTTAATGTTCCTGTCAGCTTTCAGTGCCCCTGCCCCTCTACCGGGTACAGATTGGCACCTAATGCACGAAACTGCCAAGGTATGTTTCATAACTGTGCAGAAATGTCTGGTTAGATCATCATATTACCTGGAACCTAATTTGAGATTTACTGTCTGAGACCTGCATGTGCTTAATCCTTTTATTTCTTCCATTTGACAGATATCGATGAATGTGCTGCAGAAACACACAATTGCTCATTCAATGAGACCTGCTTTAACATCCAGGGTGGTTTTCATTGTCTCTCTTTGCAGTGTCCAGAAAACTATCGCAAATCGGGAGATACGTAAGTACTCTTTGTTTCCTTGAAGAACTACTTGACAGGCACATGTCCTCCCTGACCTTAAGGCAAGGTTGATTAGATGGTTGGTGGATCCTGGCAGTGACCTGCCCATGCACTTGTACACATGCACAAAAATAAATGGACAAAGCAGGATCTTGGTTTATGCATTAGACCTGGTTTATGCATTAGACCTAAGATGTGCAAAATTTTCCACCATTGTTTATATCATTTGAGTTTCATGACTTTTAAAAAGCTTAGGAGCCCTATTGCAGATAGTTTGTTGGCAGCTGCTGGCTCTTGTCATGTTACCCTTCTCATAGAAGATATAATCAGCATAGGGCCTAAAATACCAGGTCAACCAGCAACTCATTTACAGGGGGTGAAATAGTGCTAGTAATGGGGAGAAATCTTTGCTTATGTCTGCTTCAGAGCCAGACTCACTTTTTCCCCTTCAACTGATTTGTCAGCCCAATATTTACGAGAGTTTATCTGAAGAGTGTGTGGCATCTGTACAACTTTTCCAAGTGTATCTGCACTGGCAAGTTTAAATTGTCAGCTAGGGAATAAAGCTGACATGCTACAGTGCTCACAAATCTGTTATCCCCTTACTCAATCAATGTGAAGATGTATTCCTATACACACATGATCTCAGATAAGATTAAGCACTCTGTATCCCATGTATATAATGGAGCTATCTGCCACACAGGGGTTTTGCAAAGAATAATTAGTTAATATTTGCACTGAAGTCTGAAGAAGGAAAATGCAATAAAAAAGACATGACAGGTGATTTTTGTCATGATCGGATTGTTGTTGAGGGAATTTCACAGAATTAAAACGTTTATAAAATAGACATTTGCTAATATCCTTTGATGTGTCATCAGTAATTAAATTCAAATAGCACTTGTCAAATAATAAAAAGCTGTGATACAGATACTTAGCTACTTTTTAAGTTTGCTCATTCATTTATATCCTGAGGTGTTCATTATGAAAATGTAGATTATAAATATACCATAAAATTGCTCATTATATCATTGCTTAGGATACATTTCCTTCCCTGAGGCTTAATTTTGTCTTTATCTATCTGCTAAGATAACAAGATAGTAGAAAGTATTGAATAGGGAGGGATAACCCACTTGGAACAATATGCATCATTGCCAGTGCAGCAAGCCCTTGAATGGGTGGAACAAGGAAGACAGAGCTCCTTGTTTGCCTCCTCTCAAACCTTTTTAAAGGCCTGCTGCGGTTTGGCCCTTTAGCAATGAAAAGTGGCATGAAAATGTTCTCTCCATTGTGCAAATTAGACTCTTAAGAACCCTTCTTTTTCTGACTAGCCTGTAATCTTAGTGCTTTTTTTCCAGGAGTATTCAAGAGTTACTGCAACTTTACCCACTGAATTTACCTTGCCAAATACTTTTCAGGTTTCTAAACAGTGTAAGGATTAGGCTGTCTGTATGTGACACAAGTCAAACATCTGTTATCACTGAGCCAAAAAAAATATCAGAAAAGATAAGGACATAGTTCTGGCTATGTATCAGAAATCTATGCTAGATCAAGGCAGAACTTGGAAATATTCTTATAGTCGGTGCCAGATGTCTATTAATAAGGTTTCCTGTTACTTCTCAGTTTTTAATTGCGTACAACTTTCATCTGTGTGATGGAACCACTGGCCCAGAGGCTCAGGCAAGATCCCAGGATCAGTGGAGTGCAGATCCCTAGGGGAAGTGGGACAGATGTGAAAGTCCTGGCCTACATGGATGACCTCAAGATCCTGTGCAGGGACAAGGACCTAGTGGAAAGAGTTCTGTACCATACCTAGGTATATGGTGTGGCGGCAGGGGCTAAGCTCAATGTGGGCAAGAGCTCCTGCCTGGTACTGGGCAAGCTAGGAGACTGGGGAGAGGGGGTGTCTCCATCTCCCATAAGGGGGTAAAGATCCTTTGGGGTGGAGTTCAACCCAGAGCTGAAAAGGCAGAAAGCATGGGAGAAGACCAAGCCAAGGTCAAATAGAAACTGGGACTGTGGAACATGTGTCGCCTGTTAATGGGGGACACATGGCGCTCCTGAGAGTGGTGCTGCTACCAGTACACTGCACTGGTCTTCCTCCGTTATGGCAGACTGCTTATGACTGAGGCTGTGTAGAAGGAGATAGGAGATGGAATGGAAGGGAAAGCAGAAACAGCAAACATTTCAGACATGGAGGTAGGAGTGGGGAAGAAAAAGACACCCTAGAGACAGCAGAAGTGGAGATGGAGCAAGAGAGAGAGAGCCAGAGAGACAGACTGGGAAAAGAAAGAATGCAGGGGCTGATGACCAAGAAGAAAAGCCTGATAATGAGGGAGGTGAGTCAGAGGAAGAGCCAGAGAGCAGTTTCCTGCTGCTAACACCTCTGGGCTTCAGCCCAGAGTGGAGATCAAAAGGTGGGAAGCGGTGGAGAAGCGGTAATATGCAAAAATGACCCAGCAGCTTGCAAAGGCTACCGGAATGCAAGTGAGGAAGAGGGAAGATTCAACCACTTTGAGCAGTAGCACAGATGAAAGATACAGGTGCACTCAGCAAAAAACAAGCATGGATGAACCTTAAAAGGAGAGGTGCATTCATTTTAAAACAGGCATAAACAGCATTGACAATAGCTTTGCTTAACATCAAGGTATCTTAACAAGGAAAAGATGGGAACAAATTCAACCAGTGTTAAACCAATTAAGACAGATATACTCTGCCAACAAGAATGTGGTATACCAGGTGAGAGGGATAATAAATACTTTGAGAAAAGTGATCTGGAAGTTTGCAAAGGCTATACCTTTGAGAAAAGGTGGAGATGGAGACCATCCTGGTGACGAGGGGCAAATGGGGACACAGCAACAGGGGTAGCAATATTATTCAAGAACCCAGAGCAAAAAGCAAAGCAGCTAAGAAGAAGTCATCAGTGGCCAGTTGCAACAAATGATACTAATAGTCAGGGGAACAGAATTAGAAATTTCCAGTGTATGTGCACCACCAGAGAGGGAAGGAAGGAATGTACTGTTTAGAAAGCTAGCGGTTTACATGGTTGAAGGGAGACCACACATAACAGAGATTTCAATTGTATAATTGAAGTGGATGACAGAACAGGAGAAAAAAGAAATGGAGTTTTAGAGAGTGGTCATCCATACGGTTGACCAATATAATAAAAGAAGAGTTGCTAAGAGATGTGTGAGCAGGGGAGATGGTTTTCACTAGAACAGATTCCAGTGGAAAGAAACAATCAAGAATTAACTTTTTAGTTGTATCAAAAGAAATAGGGATAAGGAAGAAAGAAACTGCATGTGGCCTTTAGTGATTACCACATGCTGAAGATGGAAATGAGTCTTAGTAAAAGCCCCATGAGAGGGAAGGTACTGCGAAAGTTAAATGTGTAGTTGTTACAAGATGAAGAGATATGTCAAGCGTACATGAGACAGTATGAGGGATGATGAACACTGAAGAAATATTTTAGGAGTACCAGAAAATGGTGGATAATTGTGAAGAACAGAATGGGAGAATTTTTCAGGAAGGAAGGCTGAAGAAGCACGGGGAAAAGAAACAGAGCTAAGAGCTGCAAAGAAAGAGACAGGAGTTGCTAAAGAAAGGAAGACAGGTACAAGAAGAGCCAGAAGGAACAAGGTAAGAGTTAGAAACCTGGTTTACAAGAAAGATGAGGGAGAAAATGTTCTCAGCACAAGCACTCTGGGTGGGAGAAAGCAAAGAGAGGTCCCGATACTGTTTGACCAGAATGAAGGCAGCAAAAGGAGAGCTTAAACTAGTACAGGACAAAGGTGGTGCCTGGGTGGAAAAGCAGGAGTAAGTGTTGGAAGCAACAAGAAGATTTTACAAAGAGCTATACCAGAAGAAGGAAGCAGACGGGAAGAAGATGAAGGATTTCTTGGAAGAGACTGAAGAGAAAGTAGAGGAAGCAAAGAAGATGGAAGAATAGATAAGTTTAATGGAAATGGAGGAGTGTTTAGAAACTTTTAAAAGAGGGAAATCACCAGGAGCAGACAGACTGTGTATAGAATTTTACGTGAAGTTTTGGGTATGGATATAGTGAAAGTGTTCAAGTAAATGGTGGACACAAGAAAAGCAGAGAAAGATTTTACAAGAGACATTGTGATCTTACTCTTCAAGAAAGGGGAGAAGGAACTCATGAAAAAACTGGATACCGATTATGCTCCATAATATGAACTATAAGTTAATGGCCAAGACACTAGCTTTGCGGATGAGGAAAAACCTCAAGATCACACATGAAGACCATGTGATATGTGAAGTACCAGGTAGAAGAATCTCCAAACCAATCAAAGTAATCAGAGATACTGTCCCAATCCAAGAAACGAAAACAAACAGAGTTATAGCAGAGTGGATCATGATTACATATTCGAGGTACTAGGAGAAATGATGTTCCCAGAGAAATGTATACGTTTAATAAAGTTATTTTATAGACAAGCGGAAAGTCAAGTCCAAATTAACGGGCACATGAGTGGGGCCTCCAAAGCCACATGGGGGTGAGCCAAGGGTGCCCCCTGTTGTCACTACTATTTATGTGTGGCATGGAACCATTAGTACAAATAATAAGAAAGGACAAGGTCATAGGTGAAGTAAAGATACCGGAAGGGAGTGAGGTAAAATGCATACTATACATGGATGATTTAAATGCAGTATTTAGACTTTTGATGGACAGGGTGCTAAAGCATACATCAGAGTATGGAGAAGAGATGGGGCTAAATTAAATAAATCAAAAAGCACAATAATGGGAGTGGGAAACTGGAGGGACTTGGTGAAGTGGGGCCTTCAAATAAGAGAGAAAGAAATCAGAATGCTAAGGACCCCAATAAATGCTGAAGTGAGAGGTTAGCATGGGAAAAGGTGACAGCAAGGCTATGGCAAATCCTTTGGTTATGGTCCAGAAAGACACTGTCCTTTTCCAGAAAAGTGGTGACAGTTAAGGCTGTGCTACTGCCAATTATTCTATATACAGGAAATGTATTCCCACTAACACGGCAGCAGATGATAAAAGTACAGAGGAAAATGTGCATGTTCTTCTGGAATGCTAAAAGAGAAAGGTTGGCTAGACCTGAATTGTACAAAGCAAGAAAGATGGTGACATGGGGCTCCCAGACTTGGGATTGTTTGCCTACACAGAATATGTAAGTGCAGTATGCAAGGTGGTAATGGAGGGAGAGGGGAGAGCAGCGTTTATCACCTCCTTTCACGCAGCTGCAAATTTGAGGAAATGGGGAGTATATCAGAGCTTTCTGAAGAGTCCACAGAAATGGCAACCTGCATTTCATTGCATCAAAATGGAAGGATTCAGGCAGAGGTATAAAATAGGAAACATTGGGCTGGAGGTCCTGAAGGATCGTAAGAAATGGTTTAAAGCAGTAAGGGAGAGAGACAGGATGGTGTCAGTGGGAAACGTCACAGAAGGACAAATGAAGGTGTGGGGAGCAGTGGTGGGTAAACAACTAAAAGGTGAACATGCTGACATAGTGTGCATAGTTGTATGAAATATCTTACCTGTGAGAGAAGCGCAACACAGATGGGGCTTGACAAACTCATCATGGTGCCCAAGGGAGAATTGCAGGGAAGAAGAAACAATGGGATATGTGTTTTGGGAATGTACATATGCAAAATAGGTGTGGGAAAGGGTCTGCTGCTTTCTGAGTGTTACTAAAATAAATCTGTCATTAATGCAGGTGATAGTGCTATATGGACTCATACCATAGGGACTGGAAGAAACATTATTAAGGACTTTATTAGCATGTGTTAAAACTAATTTATGGAAAGTAAGAAACCTCTTGGTGTTTAAGGGGTTGACTTTCACTGAAAGAGAGTGCCTGAAGCTGGGGCTACATGAATGAACTGAAATACTACATCTTTTGGGACAAGGAAGAGATTAGAGAGGAAGAGGCAGAGGAGAAGTGGAGGAAAAAGGACTGGACACTTTGTTGTTTCACTAAACCAACAGAGAGGACTGATGGGAGGGGCAGAAAGTTTCAGGTAGTTACTGAGGTAACATTTTTTTTCATGGGGTTCTGTATGAAGAAGTAAGGGTTTAGTTTTTGTGGGAAGTTGGTGTATGTTGTTTAAGTGTTTAGCATGTAGCTTCACTTTTGATATGTAGTTGTTTCTGTGCTGTGAAGTCTTGGTAAAACAAGGATGCTCAATAAGTGTAGGGTGAAAAATGTGTTTTTAATAAAATTTGTAAAAAAATTTAAAAAAAAGAAAGAAAAGATCCCCATCAATATGTTTACCTTATATAGTCCATGTGTTTTATAGTCATGCTCCTTTTGACCAAATGCATGGAACACAGACTCATCATTATGAACACCCTGTTCCACCAGAAAAATAGGCACAAGACATCATGGCAACACCTTCAATTCAAGCATCGGCACTTGATAGACTACATCAGTGTTCATGCCCAGGATCACAAAGATGCCCGCATTATCCGAGGTATGCTGAGAGCTGACAATTGCTGGACCAATCACTGACTCATCCACTCAGTTATATCATTCAAACGGGCCCCCAAACGACGGCTGCAACAAAAGCAATGCCAATGGAAGATCAACGTTGAAGGGCTCAGGGACCCAATTAAGTGAGACCTCTTCCATCAGTGCCTCAATGAAAAACTGGTGAATTCTAATCAACAACAATGGGAGAATGTTAGCAGTGCTTGGGGTACCCTGTCGTCAGTGCCTGCGAAGAGACACTTGGATTCTCTACAAGGAAACACCAGGACTGGTTTGATGAAAATGACTAGAAGCAGTTGACCACCAGCAAGCACAAGGCCTTCACTGCTTACCAACTGCAAGAAAAATGTTGGGATCAACATAAACCTCTCTACATGGCCTTCTTTGACCTCATGAAAGCCTTCAACTGAGAAGCACTGTTGAGTATCCTTCTGAAGTATGGATGCCAACCAAAGTTCATCACCATTCTTTGCCTGCTTCATAATGGTATGAAAGTGGTGGTTTTCAATAACAGATCTATCTCAGATCCCTTTGAGGTTAAGGTAGAAGTTAAGCAAGGCTGCATCATTGCTTCAACTCTCTTTTCACTATTCTTTTCCATGCTGCTACATCTGACCACCAACAAGCTTTCAGTCAGAGTAGAAATAAACTACCGAATGGATGGTAAACTTTTATCTCAGCTGACTGAGCCAAAACCAAGACCATCTGATTGCAGCAGTCTTTCCTGCCCAAGTGCAGGGGCGCTGTACCTGATGATATGTAACGTTCCTTCCAGCACCTAATGACTATGAAACCTCAATCATTGAGCTACAGGATGCTGATGATGCTGTAGTGCATGCTCACTCAGAAGCAGGCCTTCTGGCAATACAGTATACTAAGGCATACACGAAAGTGGGACTGACGCTTAACATTCTGAAGACTAATGTTCTCCATCAGCAGGCTCTTAATGAGCAGTCCCCAGCTCCAGTAATTTAGATTCATGGTTTAGACTCTGGAGAATGTTGAGTATTTTCTGTACCTCAGAAGCTATCTTTTGCAGAAGGCTGATATTGACAAAAAAATCCAACATCACCTTAAAAGTGCCAAGTGTAGCCTTTGGATGTCTGAGGAAAAAGGTCATTGAAAATGGTGATATAAGATCTGAAACCAAGTTCATGGTTTATCTGTGAGTCCCACCTTACTGTATGGAGCTGAGATACAGATAACATACAGGAGACACCTCCAGTCGCTGGAGGAGTGCCATCAACACTGCATGAAGAATGTTCTTTGAATCCAGTGGGTAGACAGATGCACCAACATTAGCATCCTCTCACAAGCAAACACCACGAGCATTGAGGTGATGATCATCTCACATCAACTTTGCTGGGCTAGCCATGTCATCCAGATGTCCAATTCCAGATTCCTGAAGCAAGTTCTATTCTTTCATCTCAGTCAAGGTATATGCTCAAGAGGAGGGCAGAAAAAGCACTTCAAGGATGTCCTCAAGGCCAGCTTGCAAATAATGTAACATCAGTGCCAAATCTTGGGAGATTATTGCCCGGGACTGACCCAAATGGAGGAAGATTCTGCTGCAATGACCTCGATACGTTGAAACTTTATGACAACAACAGATGGAAAAACAGGAGTAGCAGAAACAGTGTGTTGTGAACCAAACCAAGAACCCAGAGCCACCCACTCTGTAGAAACTTGTGCCTGAGCTGCAACAGAATCTGTCAATCCTGTATAGGCCTCATCAGCCATCTTTGGACCCACAGATAAAACAATAATGGAACACAATTATGCTCAACTGCAAGGGATTGCCCAAGATGAAGAGTTGGTTTCTATTACTGAGCACATGCTGCTTTTGGCAGAAGTTTAATGATAGACAGTATATTTAATGAGGTTTATTTGTATGCAAATGTAAGCTGAGGGGCTTTGTTCCCCATTCTGATTGAGGAAAAAACATCTTGTATTCTAGTAAGTATGGCATTTCCTAAAAACGAAATCTCTATCTTTTGGTACCTCTCTTCTTTCCTTTAAAGAACCAATATTTTGAACATGAAATCCATATTCTTAATGGTTCGTTGTAGTTAGTAATATGGCATGTAATGTGATTTAAGAGAAAAGACAGATAAACCTGGAACACTGAACAAAAATCAGAGATTAATCCAGGAATAGTATTTTTTGCAACATTGCATGTTTATTTTTCACGCCTTTGTGGTTAATATAATTTCAGAAGTTAGCAAGAGTCATAAAGAACCATTCAGAATTGCTTCAGTGCAGGCCATTTTATTTTTGCCTTGCTATACTAGTTTCTCTTATGCTCGGCTCCCTCCCTCATACTTCCTTTCCTTTTTTTAATAGGTTCCTTGGTGTCCTTTTTTACCCACAGTGACACTTAATGGTAACAGTATGCAGCAGTGGGCCAGCAAATCCATGGTAGAATACCACAAAGTTGGATCATCATTCATGGTCTTGGTCTGCTAGTTTCCTAGCTAGTTAAATTTCCCTACCATATGATTTTCCTCTACCCACAAAAGGGAAGCATTTAAGTGGCCTAAAGAGTACATTGGGATTTAGATAGTCATTGTTTATTGCCATTGTGGTACATGACCCCAGATTGAACTCAGGTCTTTGAAAGCAATAATATTTATTAACTATCTTTTGTGGTTATTTAATGGAACAATTAGTCCACATTAATGAAACCCAAAAATGAAGTGTGCAGTATGTATTGTGGACCACCAAATGTCATGTTTAAAAAAAAATCTGATTATTATTGCTATGAATGCTCTTCTCTACAACTGAGTATGAGAAATGGAAAAATGTGAAAACTAACATAGCTGAAATATCTGAAGAAGATCTAAATTTTTTTCTTTCTCTTTTGTATGGCATCCAACATCAACTTTCAAATCTGAGTTGGATAAGCACATTATTGCTTAATGTGCAGATTCCATCTGCCCTGTCTGAGTACTTGGAAGATTGCGACTTTTGATTAAGTGCTGTGCTGTTTGTTGGACACATTCACAAAGGGGGCTGTCAAAGACTTTCATCTTGTGAAGTGTTGTTTTGAGATATCCATATCCAGTTCTCAGTCTGTTCAGCTTGACCCATGCTTTTTTGTCAAGGTCGTGCCTAATGCAGGACTCGTTTGGTGTTGATATAAAATACGGTAGGAATAGGTGTGACCTTTCCCAGTGGTCAGCCCACTCCATTGCTGGTCATAGGTTTGGTTCTGCATCTCCAGTCTCTTCTAGGAGCTTGTGGGCTTCATGTATAAGTGGTTTACAGCTTTTAAGTCTTTTAAGCCTGTCTTCTTATATCACTTGGTCTGATGCCCCAGAGTACAGGGAGCACATCCGTGTGTCTGTAGGCTGTGCAGTCTATTATTATGAGTCTCAGTGCACACTGTTAGTCTTTTTAGTGTGACATCTTCTGGGCCATACACAAGCACAATATTCTGCTGGGATGCATACCAATGCAAGTGCAGTGGTTCTGAACACTTAGAAGTTGGCACTCCATGTTGTGCTGCCTAAACTTCTTAAGGCAGCTACTCGTGCAGAGACTTTATTGCTAACCTTCTGAATGTAATAATTATAGGTGAGGGACTTGGGGTCTGCTCATGGGGAAAGAAGTTGTTGCCTACTCCGATATTCAGCATGCTCTTGGCTCAATGATTGTCAAAGTGGAAGAATAATGATACTGATTTACTGATGCTCAACTTGAAGCACCACTTATAGAGATAGTCAGCAGTGAGTTCCACGTCAGTACTCAATATCTTTTGCAGTTCTGTCATATCTATTCCTTGGGCAATTATGGCAAATGTTGAGGAAAGACAATATCCAGACCTAATCAAGCCTCAATTCTGAAAATACATATGTATATTGTTTTCATGTGTAACCCTTCTGCCAGATACAGGCCAGCAGCAGAAAGGGCCAGGTTTACATTCCAGGGTTCCCAGTGAATTATACCCATGGCTTGAGCTCCCACCAAAAAATCTAGGAACACTAAGTTTGACTGGGGTATCCCACACACACAAATCCCCATTCTCGCAAGCAGTATAAGCCAACAAATACAAAGTTATTACTGTAGCAGGGCACTGGGATGTGCCTGCTCCTTTTAGAGAGCAAGCAGCCTGAAAGGCTGCTTGCAGGTGGCAGAGGGAAGCTGAGAGGGACTCACCTGACTGGAAGAGGGCTCAAGCTGGAGCTGTATAAGCCCAGAGCCTGAACCAGACAGGCAGTCTCTCCCCAGCAACCACAAAGTGAGGAGCTCCTGGCTGCAGGGCAGCAGGGCTTAGGCAGGGACCTGGATTGAGCTATGGATTGAGCTAAACAACTCTTCAGGCCTGGGCAGAGAGGCAAGTTCCCTGGGCAGAGAAAGACTGGGTTTACAGGCAAGTGGCCTTTGTTTTATGTTAACCCCTAGAGTGTTTGAGGTGCCTACCAGAGGGTCCCTGTGCCCAGGGAAGGCCTGAGCCAGGTCCCAAGAGTCCGAGAGCCCGGGAAAGTGGCTGTGTGTGAAAGCAATGGGTCCGAGAGCCCAAGGGGGTTGAGTATATAGCCTAGGGTATAGCCCTCAGCTGGAAGGTGTGTCCACTGGGAGATGAGGAAAGTGTGCCCTCTTAAAGCGGGAGAGGGCTGCTTCTGCTGCTGTTTGTGTTTCTGTTATAGCCTGGGGGCTTATGGTTTAAGTTACTGTTTGTATCCGTGATCAGTGTATCGGTTTGGGTTGAGACTGTAAGGGGTGGTTTATGGCAATCTCATCAGTACCTGAAGGGCACATGATTGCTTTCAGCGTTTCCAGGCTTGAGCTAATGTTGAGTCCAGAGAGGCACAGAGTGCAAGGTTGCAGAGCCATACAGGGTCCAGGAGCCGGGCACCTGACAGGGGTGCAGTTACGAGTGATTGTTGAGCCCAGAGTGTGCACAGTGCTGCATTAGGGCCACAAGGCTAGACAGGGCCCTGCCACCCAAGGGGGGTGCAGCAAGACAGGGGCCAGGGGACCAGCACCAGAGGGGCACAGTGAGACAAAGGTGAGGGGCCCAGCAGACAGGCCCCAGGGACCCGGGGATCAGAAGGGACAAACTAAAGCTAGTGCCCCAAAGCCAGGTCCAACACAGTGGGCCTGGGCTAAAGGGCGTAGCTGAGAGGAAAGGGGCGGAGGCTGAGGAGGCGAAAGCTCAGCAAGTGAACAACAATACAGTAACATCTGCAAGGCTTAGGGTGTGGTGCAGGGGAGGAAAAGAAGCCACACAGTTCGCCCATAAGGCTACAGGTGCTCTAGACAGATCTGGTCAGGCTGAGAGGGACCTATCAGGCCTAAGGATTGGATTGAGACCCAGCGGGAAATTATTAGGAGTAAGACTCACTCTAAGGCCTGCTGACAGCCTCCCTTAATCAACCTTTAATATTAAGAACAAGGCGTGGTGGGCGAACAATCTAGGGAGAGCGACATTAGAGTCTGAGCTGGACAGGAGCTACTGGGCCACTAGGGGGCATCATGGCCACCCCTGTGGCCACAAGACTTGTCACAGTTACCAAAACACAAAGAAAACAAAACCAAAAAAAAGAACAAAAGCTTAAACACAATATAAACGTTTTCTTGACAACTACAGTTCATAGGTTGAACCCCAGACCAGCCTTGGACTCAGGGCTCCCCAGAGGGTTAGATCCAGGATCCACGCTGGAATGGTCTTATGATTGAAGTTTACCACACATTGGGAAGCTGCTTGTGGTTGGTGGTGTAGTTGTGGCCCCTTCCTAACTGCTCCTGGAGAAGTGGCAGGACACCCATCTTTGCTCCAAACAGAGGCTGTGTGAGGGGATGACTGTGGCTCCAAACAGCATTCAGTGCCGCCCCCCCCCCCACACACACATTTCTGGGCTGGATTATATAGCTTGCTGAAACAGAAACTGTAGGTCAAAATGAAAAGGGAGCCAGGCTGATTTCTGGCTACAGTTGGCCCCAACTACACAGCTTGGGTGGAGTCAAGGATCATCAGAAGAAACAAAGGGGGAAAGCCAAACCTAGCCTCTGGGCCTGGACTGCAGGTAGTCTGGGTCACACAGCTTCACCGGCAGCCGAAGGTTACAAACCTGAACCCCAGCCCAAAGCTGGCAAAGCTCCAACCCTTGCCAATTTAGCAGAATTAGAAACTCCTAGGTTTCAACCCTCTTAAAAAACTTCCAGACCTAATTCCTGGCCAGCCAGCCTAAGGACTCAATACCTTCTTCCCTGGTATTAATCCTTTAAAACCTCAGAAAAGGGGAAAGAAAAGGAGGAGAGAAGAGTTCTCTGTTCAGCAGCTCATGCCAGCTTCTCTCCCCTCCAAACCAGCCCAGCTGATCTTACCTCCCTTAGCATGACATCATCTTAGCCTTGTCCAGTTAGGGTGCCATGCTTCAATCTCTCTCAAATAATCTGCCTGGAGAAGCTTCTGCTCTCCCTGGTGAATTGGGCCAAAGGATTTTACATTTCTTACCCAGATACAAGTCCCCAGCTTTCCACATGCAGAACATGTGGCCAGAACAATAGGGGCCATCTTGCCTGCATGGCCAGATTGCATATTTTCTCCTTAAAGCAACAGACCAGAGGAGAAAAGTGGGGGATAGGGGAAAGGGGGTGGGGGTGGAGGAGACGGTAAATACAGAACCACCCCCCCCCCCCCAAAACCACAACCACAAAACACCCAACCACCCAAGGGGGCACATACAATACACAGCAGCCAAAGGTGTATACTCTGCCATACACAGCACAAGTGTGTGTGGGTGTTACACATGTGTGAGCTAAGGACCATCAGAGTATTGAAGCTGCATGCACTCAGAGCTCCAGGAATGGGCACAGTTGTCTTGAATGCTGGCAAACAAAAGAGCAGTGTTGCTTGCTTACAGAATTGTGATCCGTATACAAAGGCCTATGATCCATGTAATGCAGATAGAATTCTTCTGAACAGAAGAAACAGAACAAGTATTTGTATTTCTTAACAAGTATTTAATAGTGTGTAGTATGAAGCAAGCCATGTTTCCAGTCCAGAACATTTGTAATGGGTAATAGCCTTTTAAAACAATTATTTTTCATCACAAATAAATAATTTTGTTCTGAAGAGTTCTGAAAACATGCATAGGACATGATTCTTGTGTGGATGGTAATGCACTGGTTTAACATATTTAAACAAGAGAAGTAGTAGTAAAACCTGGATATAATTTTCCTGTTGAGTTTAGCAAATCTTTCATAGTATACTTGATGCACGGCTGTATCGGAGATGGGCCTCATGTGTGTGTGTGTGTGCATATATATAATATGAATCTGTAATGCTATGAGATAATCCCCCAAGCCTTTAAGATGCTAATCAAGATCTGATATGTCATGTTGGTAAACTATAATGTTTCCCATTCACTACGAACAATAATGCATTTACCTGTTTGTTTTACATTTAGAGAAATAGCTTCTTTTATCTCAGTAGCAGAAAGAAAAGATATTGCTCCCTCTCTTGGCGGCTGATTTACCCCTGGTAGGACTGAGTCTATTTCCTATTTCCACCCCGATTGGTTCACGTTGTTATCCAACGGAACTGATTGTGTGGTATGGAGGCTAGAAAAACAGCAATCAGTAAGGTATTGAGAGAGAACCTGCTCTTTCTTTCTTATCAGCATACAGAAATCTCACTTGTCATCCCTTTGAGTGAGTCTGTAGGTGGGTAGAGCAATTAATTTAGGGCATATGCTGTAAAAAAGCATCCCTTTCCCCCTCCCAAAAACTCCAGGTTCTCTCATTTCTGAGAAGCCGGGTTCTGGCTTTCAGTGCCTGCTTAAACAGGAGGTATATAGTTCCTTGGTTGCACAGGTTGGCACTGATCACTATGGCTAAAAACAATGTGTAGTTGAGGCAGTTCCTCAACTTGAGGCAGTTCTGATTGATATGAGCCAAAACCTGGTGCAAAAGAAGAACAGCAAAGCCCTTGACACATGTAGCTTGAAAGGCAGTTAACTCAAATCAGCTACTCTTATCCATTGAAAAAGTGTTAGGGTGAAAAGGGTGTAGACAGAAGTGACAATTTTTGCCTGATCTGGCTGCAGAAATTAATTGAGTCTGCTCTGAAGCAGTGGATCTCTGGTGTGTCGCGGGACAAAAAAGTATATGTATAAATGCCCTTCTTTTATAAAAAAAGAGAAAGAGACCATGATCCATGATGGTATGCAAATTTTCAAGATTAACTAGCAAGTATGATGCTCTAGGATGCAGCCCAGCTTAGAGAAACTGTCGCAAGATTTAATATTTTTTTAAGGGGCTGGTATTCTGCTTAAAGTCAAATCCGTGGACTAGTGGTTCTCAACTTTTTTTGGCTCCTGGCACCCCTCCATAGCTTCTGTGAGAATTGCGCTGCACAACAATTCACTAATTTATTTTTGTAGCACTTAACTCCTGAGGGGGATGGAAGGGAAGAAGTGAGTACTTAACTCCTGTCATCAGCATTAGAGCTAGTCACAGACAAGCCTGTGCTTAGCTCCCTGTGGAGTAGGAGGGGAAAGTGGGAAGGGGGAGGAGCAAGCAGCAAGCTCATACAGGGGTGAGTAGGAACAAATTTAAGTTTACCTCTTTGCACTGGAACCAGGCAGAGGCAAGCCTGCCCTTACCTCCTTGCACAGGGACAAGGTGAGGATGAGCGAGTACTTATACTCTTGCACCCTGCTGCACCTTCAAAAGGAGCTTGTGGCTCACCTGTTGAGAACCACTGCCTTATGCTCTCTTAAACTGGGCACCCCAAAATAGTTAGTCACTTTAAGAAGTTCCTTTGTCTTAAGCAGGTACAAGACGATATATGAAAAACAGCAACAAAATAGTAGCTAAAACTTCCCTACAGAGAACCCCAGTCAATTGCACACTAAATTATGGTAATTCTTCACCCATTGGTAACATGTCAGTGGATGCAAGGCCAGTGCTACTGGAAATGATAACCATGTCCTAAGAGCACAAAACACTAATTGCAGTCTTAATTAAATAAATGTCTATTGAATTATGATTGAGTCAGCCATAATCGAGAATGGATACTATATGCAAACTGGCATATCTTTTCCCCAACCCCACTGCCCTTCTTTACTATCACGCTTGCTGAATGTACGCTAATCTTCCTCTTGTCTTGTGTTCTCACTTTTCTTGCAGTCGCTGTGAGCGCTTGTCTTGTAATGAAAATAAGGAGTGCCAGAGCCTGCCTTTGAGAATAACCTACTATCACCTCTCTTTTCCTACCAACATTCAAGTACCCACCGACATTTTCCGCATGGGCCCTTCCAATGCTGTCCCTGGGGATAAAATTCTGCTGTCCATCATCAGCGGGAACGAGGAGGGTTTTTTCACCACAAAAAAAGTGAACAACCACAGTGGTATTGTGGTCATGCAGCAGCAAATCACAGAGCCCAGAGACCTTCTTCTGACCATTCAAATGCAACTTTCCCGTCATGGAACTGTCAACACATTTATTGCCAAACTTTTTATCTTTGTCTCTCCACAGCTTTGATTCCTAACATGCAGGCAGCAGTGGCTATTTTTTCCCCTTCAGACAGTAGCTTTTTTCCTCTTTCAATTTTAATAAAGTTGTAATGCCAATTCATCTATTGCATGCTGCACTTGCATTTTATTTATCATCATCACTATGGTTTTCCACTTCTGTCCATCACTTAACATCTCAACTTGGGCAGGGTTTCTTGTGCATACTGTGTATCACTATATAAATTGTGAACCTGATGTCCTATAACACTTTATTACTCTTTCTAAATACACAGAGTTAAGGACATTACATATTTATCATACTGTAGTGGAGTCAGACCACTTCTGAAAACACACAAACTGATACATGTAGGCCCCATATTTCAAAAGTCAGTGGTGATATGGAGTAGGTCAATTTAGGGTGTTCAATGGGAGGCAACTGTAGAGTGTTTGACTGATCAGAAGGCAAATACTTAGACACTTTCTGAAAATCAAAGTCCTTTTAAGTAGGAACTCAGAAACCCAAAGGTACTGAAGATCTCTAGTCACTGGTATAATTTATCATGGCTCCATTAAAACCAATTAATTTCTGATGATGATTTCTGATTTATACCATAACTTGGCCCTCAATTTTAAAAGATGGTATAGAAAAGAATCCCCCAACTATAGTCTCTTCTAGAGTTATTTCATTCTCTTCCACTTGGAACTTCTGTTGTGGTCAAATTAATGCTGGAAAATCAGTAAGCAACTAGCTCCATTTAGCTAATAGCAAATGATGAATTACTTGCTATTCAGGGATTATGGTCTGAAGTTTGTCTATAGAAAAATGATGTTGGGTTCCATGTCAGTTTTCTCTCCACAACTTCCAAATCAAAGCTGAATATGAATGGAGATTTTTCATGAATATAAATGGAGATTTTTCTAATAACACTAAAAGTTCACCTAAGTTTGAAGACAAAAAAAACCTGGTTGCCTCTCATTCAGTGATGAAGATGCTACAAGACTTCCAGTTACACCACTTCTATTATCGCATCAACTGTATTATTGCAAAAGCCCAAAGAAAATCTCGTTTACTCTCTAATGCTTGTACTTGTGGTGCTAAAAGGACATTAAAGATTGGCCTGGGGTTATGATCCACATATATTTTTTAATAGGCATTCTTCCTGGCATGGCCATAGCCTCACATATATTTAGCCTTGATTGTTTGTGCCAGGAGTAAGCTGTTCTGCATGGTTATAGAATATATGTGTATACATCATATGTATTACCACGTAAATAGAGACACCAGATTCAGCATCAACATAAGAACTTACAGTCTTTGAAACCAAGATCACAAGGCCTCAACTGCTTGAGCCCAAGGATTGATTCCTCTTAGCTGTACACTTCAGGTTCTTATCCTCAACATGAGCAAAGGACTTCACTGGGATATAATCATAACAGCTAGCCAGTATGTTGCATGCTTTCTTAGGCAAAGTTAATCCCAAATGGTTGACAGGACTTCAAGTCCCAGCAGTGGTGCCAATTTGTAATGACCTTGATAGCTCTTCCTTGTGAAGAAACAGGAGTCTATCAGTGAGGGTACAATCAAAATGTTAAATACTGAAAGCAGAAACCCATATCATATGGGCTCAAGGAGTTTCTTATCCCATTGATAAGGTAGGCCTGTGGATGCCCAAAATGTAGCTGTAGGCTCATTATACAGGTCTCTGGGGCCACAATCAATTTAGATAGCCAAAAACTAAATTAAGTTTTTCAGCATTACTATGCACTTACTTAGCAGAAAAAGAAGGGGGGACCATAACTGAAGTATTAGAAGATGCTACAATATACTGCCATTTTATTGTGTGTATGTCTTTAGCAAGTAATGCAAGAATTCAGAGCCCGAACTGTGTCATATTAGATGCACACTGCAGATTACTTGGAACTTCTACATTCATATAATGATATGGCATTCTGGATGCTCCTGGTTCTTTCCAGATGAGAATGAAACCAAGGTTTCTGGCCAGAGGATCTGACTAATTAAATTAGCTGCTAATGTAAACAGAAATGACAAAAGAACTTGAGTGGAAAGAGGGAAGCATTATTTATAACGTATTCTGAGAAATGAAGCTCTTTCTTCTTCTGTTTCCTCTTCCTCTTTTTAAATGGAACAGGCATGAAGCAAATAGCAGACTGCATGAGGGCTGAGATTAGTGTTTAGAAAGCAAACTGAAAGGGAGAAAAAGATTCTCAGAAGGAAATGTTTTGGCACAGAGGAAGGAACCTGCTCCAAATGTAGCAACCATATGGATGGAGGTAAATGTGAGAGGAGGGCACATTAAATATTTAGCAAAATACAAGAACACAGGAGTGGGTACAAAAATGATTAGAGCTGTAAAACACAGAACATAGAGGAGCGTGCAGTTTTGGAGGTGAGAAAGAATAGAAGGTAGGTGCAGAAGTAAATGGGTTGTTCTTGAGAGATGGGGGCCCGAGGACAGGGGTTTTGTGGTTCAGAACAAAAGAAAGTGATGTCAGATGCTGCATTCTGAATATACCATAGCAATTAACAGGTATTGAAATACAGGAGGTCAGAGGAGGAAAAGTTAGGGAGGCCAAGGTGAAGGAACCAGATTTTTAGCCTAGGGACAGAAAAGAATGGTAAGAATCTGCATGAATGAGGAGAAAGGTGAAGGTAAGACTGAGAATGACACCAGAATTGCAAGTCCGCCATGAAAAAGTCACAAGGTGCAGAGACTGGAAAGAAATTTGATATAAAGCCTCTGATGTGAAATTGCTAATAATCATGAAGATTATGTTGCTTTTGTAAACATGTAACATACTTGCTGGCTGAACGTTTATCCCTGTTGGATCAAGAGTAAAGCTGGAACTATGGGCTTTATGTAGGACTCCAGCTTTGACAAATTATGATTTCTTGCATTGGGATTTATTGTATAAAATACATGTAAATGCACAGTGGGGAGAAGGGGGAATTTCAGGAAAATCAGTATTGATCTGACAGTACTCCTTTTAAAATCAAAGGGAAAGCTTCCACTGATGCTAATGAGATCAGTCCAGCCACTGTTTCATGCTTTTGAAATTCCAACACCAGGTGTCTCTGTGTGCATGCTGGATAATGTTGAATAGAACATTACAATGTGCAACCCTGTTTTATAGGCATTGTGCTGGCATGAGTTTAGGATGGTTGCATTTAAGTAAGGAAGCTGCCAAATGAGTTAGGCCATTACTGTAAGCGTCAGTAAAATGTCTAGATCAAGCATTTGTAGTCAGCACTGTATTGTTAATATTGTATAAAGAAGGATATTAGAAATATTTCAGAAACCTAAGGAATGTTGCTGGAAGTAAAACCAGGCTGACTTAGTTACTTTGATTCCAGCTGTGGAGGTTCACATGGGAGAAGACTGCACATCTGTGTGTAGGTTCTTGCATGCATTACCATGTACTAATTTATTTTCTTCATTTTTGTCTTAAATTCCTGTATATTTGGTCATTTGGCATGGATTACTACAGTCTGTGTTTTGTCTCAATCCTTTTCTGCTTACTTCATTCCTGAAATGGGCTGATTTAGATTGGGATCTGAGTGCACCTATACACGTGCTCCAACGTGTTCTGATTAGAATATGTTCTGATACAATCAGAATGCTCCAGCATGCTGCAGCATCTTGTGTATTCAGCTCCCTTTCTTCTGCTCTGCAGAGAAGCTAAATCATTGTGGAAAAGACAAAGGTGTAGGATTTGTCATACTGGATCAGCTCACTGCTGCATCTAGTTCAGAAATACCACACAGCAAAATGCGTGGCATCGGACGTTCTAGCAGAAGGCACTTACACTCCCCTTCCACCCCATAACTCACCTTGGAAATTATTCAGTGTAGTACTTAGGGAGAAGGTGGGAACACTCCTACAGTGATGTTCTAAAATCCTGAGACATGAACCTTAAATTAAAAATAATGAGTCAGATCTTCAGTTGTAATTTAGCTTTGCTTTATTTGATTCACATGGGCTATATCCAGCTACATGTGTTGAGTTCAATATCTTCAATAATGATTTATGTTTTTCTTTCATCCACACTTTATTATACACACAATTATTATGTACAGATTTGTTTGCTTGAGCAATTATAAATATGTTACTGGTTTTTTAAGAGCTACAATATCCATTCTGAGTTTCATGTTGAAAAAAATATGATTTCCAGGTGTGAGCTTTGCCAGCATATTTGAAAGCAATAGGAATAAGTTTTTTTCCCCCTAGAGATAGTCAACAGACTAAAGCTTCAGTTTTTACTGCTACTCTTCTATGTGATGTTTTCTCTCAGTCTTGCTTACTCTGACTAGAAATATGAGACTGTAACCAACTTCTCTTTCTGCTTGAAAACGTGGAGAAATGGTTGGGTCAAAGTTGATCTCACTTGCAAGACTTGGTGACATTTCAAGTTCCAACAGTCCTTTCATCTTCAGGGAACACAGACCAGGCATTGTATGACATTCTTGAAATCTAAGTGACTCTTAATTCAATCTAGTTATACAAGAGTGAGAAGTTGTACTTTAATATCAAAGAGGCTTGCAATGAGGGAGAAGCAGCAAGTTGAGACAGAATATGAGATTACTCTAAATTCCCAAAATTAAAATAAAACCTTTGAGATTTGAAACAATTTGGTTAACTTTGTTCCCCGGTTTACACTCTACTTTGTTTCCTCAGATTAGAGGAAGATACAGAAAAGATTTGACAGAGGGCTTTTTTGGCTCTTGCTGTACAAAAGATCATATGGAGCAACAGGCCCCATGATATTTCCTGCCAGATTTCTAGATCAGAGAAATGTGTCTATGTTTTGGATGAATGTCCAATACTAAATTAAACATTGAATGCTGGATTTGAATCTTGTGTAAATCAGCATGGTTCCACTGAAGTCAGTGAAGCCAGGCTGATTTCACCAGCTTGTGTTTGGAAAACTACTTTTCATGGGTATCTTGTACATCATCAGTTTTCTCTCATTGCTGCTTATATGTCCTGAGGTTTACAGATGTATAGTTGAGGATTTTTTGACTGCAGCTCTCAGCCAAACTAAATGATCCTGTGGTACTCTCATTCTAATTATTATTGGTTGGTTAAAAATTTGAGGTAAAGAGTGGATACTTGGATTCACTGTAGCTTTTAATTCCCTATCTTAAAAAACAAAGTAATTCACTTTTAAGGTAAATATTTCTCTCTCTCATTTCTCTTAGATACAGACTTGAAAAGACTGATACTATTCGCTGTATCAAGTCTTGCCGACCAAATGATGTCAACTGTGTTCTGGATCCAGTCCACACAATTTCTCACACTGTCATTTCACTACCCACGTTCAGAGAATTCACAAGACCTGAAGGTTAGTGGTTAGTTCTTCCTTCTATTTAATAGTCTACAATGTTTAAAAAAATTAATTGGAAGTGGAAATCACTGCTTAAAGCCAGGGTCAGTAAAATACTTGCACAATCCCAAATTATAGCATTGCATTTATTTAATTAAAACCCTTTGTACTCAGAAATTTATAACTTTGTGGGGTAAGAATCAGTTGTAGCTCTAATTCACCCAGGTCTCCAGCCTAGAAAAGGAATTAGTCTAGAATTCTCATTTACATTCAGATCTCTCTATATTGTTCAAATAGTGTAAAATGGGAATGGGGTTAACATGAATTAGACCTTTGGGGATTTTTGTTTTGTTTTGGTCTGAGGGTTTGGGGTTTTTTTTGGGGGGGGGGGGGCATTGTTTGTATGTTTATTTTGATTTCAAAAAAAGGTTTGAGAGGTTTTTTTCAGATGAAAAAGAGAAGTCACCACTTTTCACAGGTAAAAGTTATCAAAATCAACAATCAGCTCCCATTGAATTTGACTGGGCCAACATTTCATTCTGACTGTTTTAAAGATGAAATTTACTAGGCACTTTTTCAGTCAGTTTTTACCATTTGGAAAAATGGTTACGTACCTTTCATATTTAAATACTAAATAAACTAACGGAGACCATAAAGGGTTGATAGGAATGATAGAGATTTTCATTTGGGATTTTCAAAAGCACCTAAGTGCATGAGGAGCACAAAAAAATCATTGAAAGTCAATAGGATTTATTCTCCCAAAACAAATGGCCTGCTTTGAAAATCCTGGCCTTCATCTCCAAGTTACTGACTCAAATTCAATCTCAGGCAGTAGTGGTTAAATCTTGTTATTGTCTCATTGCTATTTGGTTAACAACATGAAATGAATTGTTGATCTTTGTATAGTTAAAATATTCTACATCATAAAAATCAGCACCGCATGGATGCACCCTTGCATTTTGTCATAAACAAGACATAGAGCATCTTTCTCCCCTCTCGCCACAAGGGTTTAATTCGGTTTAGTTCTCCCTAAATTGAAACAGTGCGTTTTTAAAAGCACCACTTCAATTTAGGGAGAATTATACTGAACGAAACCCCCATGGCATGTATACAAGGGTGCGGGCCCGATCCTTACCTGCCTCTTCAGCAGCGGGGGGGAAGGGACAAGCTGTCCTTGAGCTGTGTGGGGGCCCCCAAGATGGCATACTCCCATTGGCACCTGGCCTAGGTGGTCCCGGGGGCCCCACAGCCATGGAGGGAACCGCTGGCTCCCTCGCAGTTCCGAAGCAAAGTACCGGGCCCCCACACAGCTGGGGAGGAAAAAAAAAAGATCAGGCTTGCTGTTTTAAAAATTTTTTTTTCTTCAGTGGAGCCTGCCTGCACGGGCTGCCACCGAGTCCCACAGCCCTGAGCTGCGCAGGACCTGCCAAGACCCAGGCACATCGGCTTCCAGCGCCCCGTGCACTGTTGCATTTTGTTAGGCAGCAAACTAAAACATGTTGAAGGTGTTTTATCTTGCTACATACCGAAGTCATTTAAAGTGGAATATGCCACCAAACGTGCAAACAGCAATGCCATTAAAGTGGTGCAAAACGGCATTTAAGCCACTTTAAAGGCCAATTTTGTGGCATGTACAAAGGCCCTACACAAACATTACTTTCACTTTTGACACTCGGATCTTGTACTTGAGGCCAAATATTATTCTTTGACCTTTGTACACAGTTTCTGCTGACTTCACTTAAAACTGCCTGCACACTGATGAATAAAATTTTGCTCATGTGCAGAATGAGCATTAAGTAATGCTTTCAGATCTGGATGTAAAACCTTGGCTGTCATCTGCATAAGGCACATGAAAATTTCTTCTTCACCTCCTATCTGATGTGATTCTTTTCCAAAGGGCTATTTGTCTCAGTAGAAGACTTGTACTTAGTTGCTAGTTTCCTGTTAGGTTTCCATAGCACATTTAATTGCTGTTGGAGATCCTCGTAGTGCCATGTCAAGTTTTATCATCTGTTTTCAAAGCCCCTGTAGACTGATGTAAAAGAAAGCCCAGAGTCTTCTGGGATTCCTCACAGTTGTTCTCCAAGAGATTTTAGAATAGATTCATCTGTAATAAATTTACTCAACCCTTAGTTAAAGGAAAAGCTCATGGTTCCCTTCAGTCACTATGCTCCAGTGGTGATAGATACTTCAAGTGGTCTGGTCAGGCTTCAAAAGACTTCATGCCCTTGACTGCAGGGCTTGTAAAAATGGTGCCTTAGGATAGGAAAAGAAAAAGAAACAGCAGAATCTGGATGAACTCCATGAGCCCTCACCAAAAAATGTTACTGTATCCATTCAAAAAGGAAGAAGAACGAAATAAACATTTAAACTAATTTTCAAATAAAACAGACTATTATCTTTTGTTCTACACAATTAAAATTGAGAACTTATAGATACTTGCCTTGATCATATTATAGTGATGTCAAAGTTGCTGTCATTGCCCTGTAATACAATGTGTGCTGCTTTTGTTCTCAGAGATTATTTTTCTCCGTGCCATTACACCTGCATATCCAGCCAACCAGGCAGATATCATATTTGACATAACAGAAGGAAATCTGAGGGACTCTTTTGACATCATCAAACGCTATATGGATGGTATGACAGTGGGTGAGTGCAGCATTTTTTGTCCACCGTATGCATTAGAACATGTTGCTTTTCTATCATCTGTATAAGAAGATCAAGGTCCAAAGCAGTATGGGAATGTACCTCAGGATAAAGTTGAATAGCTGCATTTGGGGTACATTCCTCCTCCAGTGGGAGGATTTTTATTATAAAGATGATGTTTAATATATTTAGTCTGATCTGATGCTGACTTGGAGACCAGACAGGTCTTAACCTAAATGTAGAAGACCCTTTAAAATATCTTGAGAAACTGGCCAAATTATTCATGTAAATTGTCTCATCGTTAAGAATGTGTTTTGCCATTATAGTATGAATGATTAAAAACACAAAACCTAGGTTCTATCAGCATGCTAGATTTTAATGGTAACATTTTCCCAGTGTTTAATATTTTTTCCTTGCAATAATTTATGATAAATTGTAATTTGTGTTCCAAGATAATTCACCAGTGCTGTAACTTTGAACACAGATTGACCATTTATGAAGGATATGATTATTTTTAGTTTCATAAATGCAAAATAGGTAGGCAGAGATTAAATGTCGGTATGACTAGTATTATGCAGCTTTCTGTCTAGGTTCTATTACCTCAACTGGTTTAAGTGGATGTCTGCATGTATGTAGTGTTGCTTTTGGGTTGGTATAAGAAGGATCCACAGAATCATTTAATTTAAAGGAATTAATACACAGAACATGCAGGAACTCATAGGATCCATTCATGCCTTGAAGCATGAGATTTGATTAGCTCTATTTTATTATTTATTTATTTATGAAAACATATTGCTCTTTTAGTGTTTGTGGGCCAGATTCTGCTTGTAGATTGTAAGTAAAATCCTTTCTAGAGTTCTGTGTATATTGAAATCCTGAAATGGGGCTTTTGAGTCAGTTAAGAACCACACTTAGCATGGTCTGTAGGTGGCACTGTTGCATTAAAGAAACCTGAAGAGGCTCTCTTAATCTTAGATCACTGCAGAAAAACAAGCAGTTAAGATTGCATCTCAGGGCCTTGTTACACAGTAATTTTGGGCAACTCTTGGAGCTCTTAACCCGTGGATTGTCTGCACATTTACACCTTAAAATGGTTTTAAGCACTTGTTACGTGGATCAAAGTTATGCCACTCCAGGGCAGGATTACCTCTGATCTGCACAACCCAGCTCCTGTTTCATTAAGATCTGGCCACTCTCCACAGACATGCCACCCAAGTTGAAGTCCTCCAGTATCCCAGGATCTCTCTTGCACTTCCACCCATAGAACAGGATAGAAGCCTGCCCTGGCCCATCAGCTCTGAGGTGGGAACTTACAGCTACAGCTCCTACTTCTGCCTCTACTTACTAGGCCTCTAATGGAAAGTCCCAGCTGTACAAGTGGGGGAGAGTCAGAGAAAGTTTCTAGACTAAAGGTGTGACTGTTCCAAACTCCAAGCTAGCACTAACACCAATCAACATTACTATAGCTCACACTGTAAGGTATAACAAGGCCCTTAGTCCTTATCAAAGAGAAAGAGACAACCAAATGCAGATTGCCTGTTAAGATTACAGATTCCAGGAATTGTTTTGATTATTTAAAAATTGTAATTAAAAAAAAAAAAAAGAATATAAACAGACCACTCAGGAGCTATAGGTGGAGGTGGCGGTGGAAGGAGTAGGCACACAGGATATTAAGATTAGCATTATTAGCAGAGTAATCTGGACTGGAAAATGATACAATAAATTACTAAGTCAGTAATGTCAGGGAAATCAGGAAGGCAATGACATGAAACCTGAATTAGATGCCATGGAGAAGAAGGAGCCAATGGAGGGATTGAGAGGGTGAGAGTTGGAGGAGGAGAGGATAATACATGGTCTGTCAACAGGCCAGGAAGATGATTGTGGTGCCAGTATTTTACCTAAATGGAATGACAGTTAATATGGGTATAAGAGAGTTAGGCAATAGGGGTGTGCAAAGCAGGCCCTATTTGATTCGGATTTGACCTGAATCAGGGACAGTGATTTGATTTGTTGATTCGAATCACTACCTGATTTGATTCGGCCAAATCCGAATCTGAAGATTCGATGCTGGTTTGGAGAATCAGCAATTTGGACATAGACACAGCTTTAAAAGTTTTTTCTACATACCTTGAGGTACCAGCACGGCTTGTGAATGCTGCGATGCTAGGGTGGATGAAGCATCCCATAGGAGTGCCAGCAGGCCCTCCACTTGCTTGGTGGTGAACTTGGAAGTGGGCTGGAAGTACTTCCGGTCCATTTCCGGGTCCACTGGGGAGCATGCCGGGTGGCCCCTCCAGGTGCCCCCCCCCAGACCCAGGAGGCACACCAGTGGACCCGGAAGTGCTTCTGGTCCATTTCCGGGTCTGCTGCCAAGCACGCTGGGGAGCCCCCCGCACTCCTGTGGGACACTCCATGCGCCCCAGCATCACAGCATTCAGGAGCTGCCTGCTACCTATAGGTACGCAGAAAACACATTTAAAGCTGTGTCTATGTCTGAATCTCCAGATCTTTCTGAATCTCTCGAAATCGATTTGGAAGGTTTCAGTTTGATTTGGAGAGATTAAAGGGTCCTCTGATTTGATTCAGATTTGGAGATTCGGCCACCAAATTGGGCCGAATCTCTGCTGAATCGAATCAGGGACCAAAGTTTCACACAGCCCTATTAGGCAACTACAATATTCAGGGTGTAGATCAGGGGTGGGCAAAATGCGGCCCACTGTGCCATTCTATCTGGCCCGCGAGGCTCCTAAAAAATTTAGAAAATTAATATTTATCTTCCCCTAGCTGCCTGTCATGCAGCCCTTGATGGCTTGCCAAAACTCAGTAAATGGCCCTGCAAACAAAATAATTGACTGCCCCTGGTATAGATGATGTGGGCTTGCTTGAGAACTTATCTAACATAAACAGAATAGAAAGACTATTCAAAATGTTGTTTAGAGGAAGTGGTGAAATATGGATTGCTTTTTGGCTTGAGTTTAGATCCCAAAGTCACAGAAAAGTCACGGGAAAAATGATAATTAGTTTGAATTCAGCAGTAACAGAATACTAGGAATGAAGACGGATTTGGAGAATGAGTTGGTTGCTCACCCATTTTGAATTTGAGTTGATGGTAAGACTTCCAGAAGGAGAACTGAGTGAAGCTGATGGTAGTGTAGGATTGGATGAAGGAAGACCAATCAGGTAGTCGGCTTTGTGATGTCAGCGTAGAGGTGTACAAGCGGGTGATGATGGCTGTGGGGAGGGTGTAGAGACAGACCAAAAAAGAAGAGACTAGAAAAGAAAGCACTGCGCGGTGGACCTGCCAAAGGAAAATGTAAAAGAAAAAAGCAGGAAGCACCAAGACGGACAATGAAGAAATAGCCAGAAAGGTAGTGGGAGCTGAGGAAGGGACAGCAGAGAAGCCAAAGAGGTAAGTTTGGAGTGTAGGCTCTGAAAACTGGCTGAGGGTTAGCAATCTAGACATGTGATGAGCTGATTCAAGTAAGGTGGAAAGGAAAGAAGCCAGAGTGATGAGGCAGATTCCTAGATATGTATAAACTTTCATACTAGTAGCAGAAAGAGAGTATCATACAGGTAGTTGCTTCCAATACTATTACTCCTATTCACATTAGAAGAGTAAACCAAGGACTATACTTTTCCTGTTTCAGAAAGTATTGTAGAGTCCCTGCTGCCAGACATGGTTACCACTTCAGCCTTGTACAGAATCTACAAGATATTTCTAATGACTCTACCTCTTTTGTGAAGCTGGGGAAGGAGGAAACAGAAGCTTACACCCAGCTTGTTTTTTTAGAAACCTTTTATAGACTTTTTGCTGCATACCTCTTTAGCTAGCTGTCAATGAAAAATGAAGAATGCATTTTCAACCTGGAAAAAATGTTCTATTAATGCTGAAGGTATTATCTGATACTATAAAGGTTTTTTCCTCAGTTCTGCATTCATTTTCTTAGGTATCTATAATGCCACCTTGAAGTCTGGTAAATTTCAGTTTTTTAAAAAAGTTCTCAATGCAGTTTAGTATTGTTGTTTGACTTGTATCTTTATGATCAGATTTGATGCAGGACTAAGTATATTCTTGAATTTCAAATACAAATGTTACTTCTGTGAGCAACAGTTTTCTTGAAATAAATACATCTACAGAATTTGAACTGGGTAGATTAAGAGGTTATTTTTAGAGGATATCTAGTTGGTATTTGGACATACAAATTTCAATTAGCATTTTATAGTGGGATACTAACTAGCTGTGATTGTACAAATATGTGGTTTGCCTAGGACACCAACTATAAGCCTATAGGTTAATATAATGCATTAATATATGATATTTTTAAGTTGTGCAACCATATACCACTAGAAAAACATTTAAAGGATTTAATCTTTGGCCTCACATGTAGAGCCAGAAATATCATTTTCAATGCAATTATATGCCTTATTGTGTGTTAATGCTTGATTAGTCCAGCAGATAGAATACCATGATATTTGTAAGATGAGTGCCTCTTTTGCACAAACAAAAGGTATAATTCTCCTCTCACATCAGTTCTGTTGCAATTGTAGTTCCATTAACCTGAGTGGTATCATTCCTTATATACAGCAATATCCATACCTTGTCTTTACTGGCTCTTTCAAGAGCTACTATATTTCAGGGTGTGAATCTTCAACTGTTCCTTAGTGACCTTACACTGGCTTTTTGGATGTTACTAAACTCTGTCCATCCTGGTGTCATGAATGATATTACAGTATCTTTATTAACTGAATTTCAGAGGGAAGAAGCAGATAGAGTTTTTAAAAAGGATCAAAACCTCAACAGAACAAGTGGCATAAAATTGTGTCGGTTATTCAGGTTGTAGCCATATTGGTCTAGAGGAAAAGATGATTAGGACTCGTAGTAGAGATCATATCTTTTATTAGTCCAACAAGACCTCTACAAAAAAATTTCTTTCATTGAACCTTTCAGGCACAAACACCCTTTATCAGGCATTGGAGAAAAGATTGTAAAAGTTCTCCTGGGTAGAAATGAAAGTTCATATTTCATAGGATTTCACAGAGGAATCAATAGATGGAAAACTCCTCTGGGCAGTCAGTTCATAGCTGATAAAACTGTGTGCGCATGTGATATACTGTACTGGGTTTTCTGTGTTTTTTGGAACTACCTTTCCTTAACATTTTTCTGGTTCTGTGGGTCATGTATAATCTGTATATCTTAAACTTGTGGTAGTAACTTTTTATAGTCTGCCACCCCATCCTGTGTGTAGGATACAGCTAAATTCTCTCTGGATTGGGTCACAGGCCTATAATGGAGGAGGCCTGGGATGCAGTGTGAATTTTGAAACAAGATCTATTCTGAGACCCCAAACAAGTTACTTTATCTTTTTCTGTGCTTCTGTTTCTCACCTGTCTTTTGTCTCTTGTCTTTCTGCTTTTGGGCCAGAGACTACCTCTTACTGTGTGTCTGTGTCCAGTGCCTAGCACAATGGGGTCCCATATTAATATAGGGCACTTGGCACTACTGCACTAATGCAAATAGTAATAACCTTCCTCAAGCTCCTTTCCTTTGATAAAACTGGGCATCTGTACATGTGCTCTGGGGTGGAGGGGGGAGCGGGTACTTTAATTAGAGGGGTTTTCAGAGCCGCTTTAATTAAAGCGCCTCCAGCATCGTGTGTAATTAGCATGTGTCAGAGCAGAGCTCTGTCACGTGTAGAGGTGCCCACTAAGCCCAAGTATAAGCATGTTCATGAAAGAAAGTTTGGCCAGTAACAGCAGGGGATGATTTGGTGTACACTGACCCTTTTCCTTGTGAAAAGTCCTTCAGACAAAAAGTTCATAATAAGCATTTTCCATCATGACTACAGTGTTACCAGCCTGATGTGATAATGATGCAATGCAATACAAAACTTCAATAGTCCAGCCACATATAACAATCATACAAAACTCTGGAGAGTCCAGTATAAATGAAAGACCCTGTCTCTTTCAGGTTCCCTGTTCTTCTGTTTTTGCTTATTTCCATCCAGGCTCACTCCTTTCACAGGAACAATCCCCTAGGCAGTCTTTTTTTTTTTTTTTTTTTTGTATTTCATGCCTTGTCTGTAGCTGCACAATCAAGAATAGGTTGCCTAGAAGCCATTTTGCAAAGTGGATCTTAGCTATATTGTCTGAACCTGCCCTCTCAGAGGACTGATGACTGCACTAATCAGGAGTTAAAACATTTCAACACCTGCCCCTCCTTCTGTCTCCCCCACTCCCAAAAAAGTGTCAAGCTGGAGGGCTTTTCTGGAAACAAGCAAGACAGTCTGGTAGGAACTGAATTTCCATTTCATATCTTAGATGCTGTAGGGGTTTCCCCAGCAAACGTTGTTTTCCTGCTCACACTAAATAATCTACCTAGTGCCACATTTTACTCTTCTGTGTTGAACAGCGGTTAGTTAATAAAGCCCTCTTTGTTGATCAGTGTACTTCCAGATCCCTCCCTGAGAAGATATGACACAACAAAAACATGAATGCATAGGATCCTTTGCTAAAGAATTTGTAAATCAAACACAGAGACTGATCAAACTGTAGCATAGTCTGGTGAAAGAGTATGAAACATAACCTGAATTCAAAAGCCTGCTTATTTGAGGGAAACTGAATGGCTCAGAAGATTGATAATGGGTAAAGAAGTTTTCACCACTGCAGATCACTGGTTTGAATTATGTCCTTTACACAAACAGCATGGTATTTTCTATTAATTTTTAAGCAATGTGCTAATGCCTAGCAGTTTAGATTATGTAAATGAACAAATGTGGTCCAGTCTGGAGCTTTATGCATTAAGAAGTACACTGGCTGCATGTTGATTCTCTTCTCATTTATGCCAGTACACATCAATAGTTGCTCCACTGAAAGTAATGGAATCGCACAGAAATAAGTGATATCAGGGAATGTACTTTTGCCACTGTGTCATGGTGTGGCTTCAGCACTGAGAGGCACTCAGCTCCTGTTTGTAAAGCATTCAGGGTGCATTTCATCTGAGGGCCTTGAAGTGCAAAGAATGTTTATTAATTAATCATCATCTGCTGCTACTGAGTTTATATGTCTGCTGCTGTGACCTGTTCCTGCAAGAGCTTCTACAGCTCATAAAAACTATATAGAGAAGATAATAGGCTCTAGGCAAATCATAAATTTTTCCCAACATGATGCCCAGATGCCATGCCTCACTTCAATAAAAAACCCATTATATTTAGAAGGGTTAAATGTGGTGTATTGACCCTTTACTTCAATCTTATTTGGAGAATTTGGTCAAGGATTAGCACACATTATGATTTAGAAAGCTTCATTCTTCAGAAATTCTTCTAACAATACCAACAGAGCTGTTGTCCCTTAGGTGATGACTGACTGGCTGTGTAAGGGCTTTCACATCAAATCCTCAAGATTAGATGCCTTCTATTCCTTGGTAAATGAAATCACACAGCCATGTCGTGCTGTGTGCCCTAATGTGGCTTGTAGCCAAGAAATGCTTCAGGTTACAATAATTAATTGCCTTGGTGACATGGATATCCTACTGTATTGGAGGTTAGCTGAAACTGAATAACATGGTGCAGAGATAGGGAGAGCCAAATGTTAATACAGGAAGAGCTAAGTTTCACTCACAAATCTGGAAATTGCACACAGATACTTAGGTACTGTAGTAAAGGACATCAATAATATATATGACATTTCAAATTAAACAAGAGGAGCGTTGTTTTTCATTATGTTCCATGGAGTTAGATGTACTTACTTAAACATACAATCTTGAAACTTTCCACAGCTTTTTGTAGCAGCTCAAGAACTAAGGGTAGGTACAGATGTTACACTAATGCACTTTAAGCATGCAGAAAGTGCTTTACAGCTATAACAGAACAGATGTTCATAATACATAAAGTGCTTTAAAAATGGCAGATCCCACTCTAAGTTAACTCTGGACGGATGTGTACTAAGCTAAAGCACTTTCTGTTATGGCGCTTTATCAAACATCTGCGCCAGATCCCGCTGAGGGTTAACTTAGACTGTGATTGTCACCATCCTAGGTGACATTGTGCAGGGCTGCTCTAGTCTTGGGCAGAATTTGTTTGCTCTGCCCATGAACCAGACTGGCTCTGTCCCCTCGCTTGTTATTGACCAAAGTCAGTAACAGCCTATGGTCCTAGTCCTATGTACAACCTGCCTGGGGGATTGGGGGGAAGGGGGGTTTCTGTTTCTGCAGCCTTCCAAGCCCTGCAGTGTGACACGGCTCACCCAGCAGGGTGCTACAAGGGAAGGAATTCAGGGTTTCTTTCCTGGCAGCTACTGCCAGGGTGGCTCCTCTCCCCAGTCCTGGCCCCCTGCCAGCTGGTGACTTTCAGCAGCAGCTGACAGGAGAGAGGAGGTGAAGGGATGCCCTGCTGTGAGGGCCTCCCCACAGCTTGCTGGTACAATAGTCGGGTGGGGGGCAGGTCCATGTGACACAGGGGCTCCCTCCCCTCCCCCCACCAGCCACAGTTCCCAGCATGGTGAAAAGCCAAAGCAGCCCTGCACTGCATGTTTCTGGCTTCAGCAACCAGTTTGCTTGGGCAGGGGTTAATAGAGCCCCCCCTCTCCTCCTCCAGGTTTTCACTGTAGCCAGGGAAGGAACGGAGCCCCCCTGCTGCAAGGTCCCCCACAACAGCTTGCTTGCTTAGCAGTCATTGGGGCTCACCCAGGTCCACTCAGCATTCCTTCCTTTCCCCCCACCCAGCCCCAGTTTCTGGTGCATCAAAATGCAAGGCTGGGCAACTCTGCTGCAGCTACTGGCTGATGATGCCAAGAGGCTGGGGCAGGGTGAAAGGGAGCATCCCCAACTGCAAAAGGTCCCCCAACTGCTTGCTAGCTTGGGTCTTGGGGTGAGGGGGGGCTGGGCCTGCACACTATCTCCCTCTACCCTGGCCTCAGTTCCCTGCATGGGAAAATGCTAGGTGAGCCCCTCCTGCAGCTGTTGCTGTCAAGAGTCCCCCTATTTCAGGCACTGAGTCTGACCCCCCAAAGACCCCAACTAACAAGCTGGGGGCAGGGGTCTCTGTTTCTCCCAACCCAGCCTCTTGACAGCAGCAGACAGCAATTGCAGGAAGTGCAGCCTGTCCCAGCACTTTACTGCACTGGGACCTGGGGCCACAAGGGGAGCACCCCCACTGTGAGGATATGGCCTGGCCCGGCCCCCCATAAAAACCTGGGAGGTGTGTTGGAGCATCCCCCACCTGCTGGCCTTAGTCAGTACAGGCAGGCACCCAACTCCCTGCACCGAACAGCACATGTCTGTTGGGTTGGAACATGCCATAACTTATAGCAATTTAAGTAAAGTGCCATAGTTAGAGTGCTTTCCACCAGGGCTTTTTGAACATCTGTACTTAGCAGAATTACAACAAAACCCCAAAAGAAAACAGAAGAATTAATCAAAAAACTAGAACCAAGGGTTTAAAATATAAATGCTGTGAAATATTTGTGTGTTCAGGAAGGTATGTAATTCTCATTAAAGAACAAGAGATCTTGATGTTATCAGATGTGAAACCCTTTCCAAGGTATTAGCCCCGAGGCAAACTAAAGTTCTAAAAGCTGTTCAGGTTTGCCAAAAACAAGATAAGGGTGCATCTTTCTGAAATTACTAGGTAAACTGTGTAAAGCTTGCAATGTACGTAAACTAGCCAAACCTCACTAGAATCAAAAGGTTGTTTTGCATTATTTTATAATACGTAGGTTACATGTGATCTAATATGACAGATACAGCTTGGGAAATATTTAGCATTAGCTTCTAGCCAAAATGGTATAAATTCCACAACACCTATTTCTGTTGAAAAATTGCAATTTTTTTTTGCAATTAGAGCTTTTCAAAGGCTCCCAAGTGTTAATAAGACTAACTTTTCAGGAACAACGGAAGTGTGGCATTTATAAAAAGTTACATCCCAAATTCTTAACTCATTGAATTCAGCCATCTAGTAAGATTATTTTTGAAAATCAAGAATTTGCCTAAGCATGACATCTTTATGGTCGTTTTTTTCTGAATCAATAAAGTGAATTCTTTCTGACTAGAAATTGTTAATACTATATAATATATTTTCACAACATTAGGAACTGTTCTACTGCAACCTTTGGAAGAGTTTAGATAAAAGTATTTGATCAGACTTGAAGATTTCATTTATAAATAATTAATAAAGGGTTAATAATAGATTAATAGATGTAAGTATGAGTTGTGCATGGTGATAAGCATAGAAGCCATGGTTATATGCCACTTGCCTTTTATCAATAGCATTTTATACCAATTAGTTAGACATTTATTATACCTATATTAACTATTTATAAACAGAACTTTCATTTAAAGTGTTACCATGTATTTCTCTCAGAGACTACACAGTTACTAAATGTAGACTATTGATTCTTAACCGGGGTGCCTTCAGATCATTTCAAGGACATCTTGGGGTGCCAGCCAATGGTAACACTGTTAGGCTTACAAACATAATTTGCCAGATGAACCCAGACATTTCAAATAGAAATCCATAGTTATGGTCTTTCTGAGTTATTTGCAATAAAAAAATGCTACTATTCTTTATTATTCTTCTGTGGTTAAAAAAAAAAGTGAAAACTAAGAGTTGGCATTTTCCAAGGGGTATCTCAAGTCTATCCAAGGGTGCTTTGAACCTAAAAGGGTTGGAACAATTGTTCCAGACCTTCAGAAACAAGGAAATTAACTGTAATGGTGGCAATCTGTGAAAAAGGTGATCACTCCAGAAAGTATGAGCCAGAGCAATTGCTATGGAATTGCTATGGAATCACACAGACGTAAAAGTGTAGCAAAATCATTCTGACTTTAGCTCCGTTTTATATGTGGTCTCAGTTGGGGGAATTTAACTCACTCATCTTGCTACAGGATCCTTCAGACACAACATTTTCAGTGCTACAGTTGTTGCACATTTCCAATCAGCAGTTTCCCTTCCCCTTAAAAACCAACTAAACCATACATTTGTCTATACCCTAAGGTACAGTGCTTTCCAAGTCTACTCACTGTTCGTGATTGTGCCTAAAGGTACAATCTGTCTTGTCAGGATACAGGCATTTCCCAAATTCTGGTACTATCTGCTTTTTCCAAAGACTTAACACAATCTTCAAGTTTTTTTATCGTGAAAAGGCTAAATGATCCATTTCATTTTCTTGTCATTTAAATGGAATTTATCTACATTTCCCTTGAATGTCTTTTAGAAAATGAAATATCTTAAAGTAATTATCACTGCAGGCATCAAACCAGAAACACAAAATAGCTTAGCAGATAACATTAATCCTTGAGGTACCACATTTGACATGCATAGATATGGTTAAAGGAGTCAGACAATTCATTAATCAAAGCACAAAACACTGAAATACAGCATTGTGAATTAGGCCTTCATTCATGTGGGCTGGTGTATTCTGAATATTTCAAAAAATAATGAGACTTGGAGGACTTCTGTAGATAGCTAGATATAGTAGCACAGAGTCCATGTGCACATGAACTTGGCTCTTAGAAAGGTCTCGGAACCATAAATATCTGTGGTATCTTGCTTTCCTGGTCCTACAAGAGGTAACAGCTATAGGTACGGATCTACCTAAGTTTTGGTGAGTAAAAGGGATTTTACAGGCTGCTCATGGTGTGTGGAGCCGATTCTGCTGCCTTCTTGTGGTGAGCCCTCCCTTCACCACTGATTAGCCAAGAGTACTTCCTGTCATGCAGCCCTGCCCCTCACCACTAATTGGCCAAGAGTGCTGTCAATTGTGTGACCACACCCCTTACCTCTGATTGACTGCTCCCCTTTGTGCTAGCAGCTTCCCCCCTCAGTGGGCTGCAAGTATTTGATTTTTAGTAAGTTTTATTTTTGATTTTGCATATTTTGCAGACAATGTCCATTTCTGTGCTTTCTATGAAAGCATGAATTAAGTAGGTCCCTAGCTAAAGGTTCTTTGCTATTTCATAGCTTGAGCTAGGGGGCATTATCTAAGGAATCCTGAGCAGGACTGCAGATATAAGACAAGGTGTTTTTTTTTTACTCATGCTGATTGGGCAGGCTGGGGGAGCTTGTTGATTTGAGTCAATACAGTAATTAGGATGTAATAGTATGGAAAAGTTGCTTTGACGAGATCAGTACTATAAAACCGATTATAATTCTGTTTAAAGACTGTTCTGTTGAGTTCCCTGAATGTCAACTGCTAAAACAGGGTATTAAGTGAAATAGTAACAACTATTGCACCATGAAGGGAATTGAGGTTGGTTGGTTCTAACCCAGACAAAAAGAAGTCAGAAGTATCATTGTAGGGAGAGATAACTGGGACAGTAGGATTCCATAGTCAAATTCAGTCTTTAAATTTAACACATTTACTTGTCAGATGACATACATTTTGATGACTTTTCTGAATGAGGGGGTTACTTACTTTTCCAGAGAAAACAATTAAATATGTCTATGTACAAAGCTAGCCCTCACAGTCTCAGTTCTTATAGCTCCTGTAGCTAAGTGATTACACTCCCCAGGCACTCCACTCTTCTACCTCTATCCCGCTTTCACACACACACACACACACACACACACACACACACCCCTATCCAATCTCAACAGTAAATAAGAGGATAAGAAGAGTTATTGCCCTCTGTAAGTTCCCGTGCCTTTCTCCCAAGCATTACACATGTGGACTCTTTAAGAATCTCGCCGTGGCTTCTTGAGCTGCACGGCCAGGCTAGTGGGAATGGCCTCGGGTCGGATCCCTAGGGGTCTCGTCTGCCACGTCTTTGATGACAGGGGGTTTTAAATCAGGAGGATGATGTCTAGTCCTGTCCCCTTGGTTCTTTCCCTTGGCCTTCCTTGTGACCGCCTTTTCTTGGGGCTCCACCTTCTCTACACCCCGCCTAATGCCAACATAATGATGTTGCTTGTCGGGGCTGATGTTCGGGCCCTCCCCGGCACTCGGTCCCTTGGGGCTGCTGTTGTTGACCACCGGTGTAGTTAATGCCGAGCACTCTCCGCAGTCCCTCTCTGGTCTATGCGGAGCCAGGTTCTACCTGGGCTGCTGTCTCCCTTTACGCGTTGCTGATTCCCTGATTTTGGTTCCTGCTGCTGGTTGTTTGGTTTAAGGGTCCCATCCTCACTGCGTCTGTCGCCATCCCAGTTGCTGTAGCTACCAGCTGTGGCCCACGACGGGTCCACCAGTGGCTCCTTGGGCCCACACTGGCCTGGTATTCCCTCCATGCTCCCTTCCTGAGGGAGCCACCAAGCTTCCTCCTGCTCTGTGCCATCTGGTTGCTCTGACCCTTCTGGGCCAGTC
>NW_005842521.1:851909-852294 GCF_000455745.1 Alligator sinensis
TGTCCCCTTGGCTCCCTTCTGGCTGAGTCTTTTCTGCCGGCTCTGGCTGCCCGCCCAGCCAATTGCCCTTGGCACGCTTTTATAAAGCGTGCCCAGGTGGACACGGGAGCCGTTCTCAGCTCCTCCTGGCTCCGCTGTAGGTTTTTTCTTTGATCTTCGACCGCGATGGCTCCAGCTGCCGCAGTTTCACTTTCACCGCAAACAGCTGTCGGCGCAGCGTCCCGCCGCCTCTCCCCTTCTCCCAGTAAGTTTTCCTTATACCCTCATTCATCTTCTAATTCACACTTAGAGAAATTAATGGATCAATCTTGATCAACCGAATGTTTTCTTCATCTGATGTTTCACTGACTGTTTAACAGTCTTTCGCTATGTGGCTTCTGCGCAT
>NW_005842521.1:852325-854581 GCF_000455745.1 Alligator sinensis
TGGGTAGGCAATTGGGTCAATGTTGAGGAATATGTGGTGCAATAACTGAGATGCAGGAATGTGTAACAGGGCTGCTAATGTGTGTGTGGCTCTTCTATGAAATGCATAATGCGTTGTCAGCCCTGAGCACAGGAAGCACTACTGAAGTATGGAGAGCACTAATGCCAGTTTTGGTGTCAGGGCTATGGATACCAAGCCAAATAACTTTTCCCCCTACATTTTTAACCAGCTCCCTATCACCCCTCACTTCTTTGGATGTGATCAGAACTAGCAGCTGAAGTCCCTTGACTAAGTCTGCCCACTGAAAAGCTTCCAAAAATTCACTAGAGGGAAGCCACTACCATTGTGTGACTGTTAGCTTTGCCTGTTTGCCAACTTTAACTAAAGTTCTCACTCTGTCTTTATGGTGTCTTTACATAGTGAAAATGACCACTGGCAAATGTGCTTAAGGACCCATATGTCATCCAACAACATTCAGTGTAACAATATGCATTCTCAATGTATGCTGCGCTCCAACTGATTGCTTTTCATCTCATAGTTTATATTATACTGAAGGTGAGATCCCCTACCCACTCTATATAGTAAAAAAGAACAAGTCTGGATTATGGTGTTTGTTAGTTTAACATATTCAGAAATTAGTTTATTCTTCTTTTCACCTCATTTCTTTTTTCTTCTCCTTTAGTACTTCCATAATTCCATGCTAGTTTATCTCAAATAGATTTCTAAGCACCAGTGAGTTGTGACATTCAACAATATAACAGAAACTATAGGCATTTTTTTGTCAAAACAAGCCCTTAATCTTCACCAAAACTTGGTTACTGTCAGTGAACTAGATTAGTGACATCATGTAAAATGAAGCATGACATTTTATTCTAGTCAAGAAGTTGCACTTCCAGAGGATTTGATGGAGAACAAAAGGATCCTTCTTTCTATTAGGTTACCAGATGAGAGAAAACAGCTGCAAAGTGGAAAAAAAAGTAGAAATGATTTCTACTTTTATTCTTATTGGTTGGTGCTCTGTGACCACAGCAAATGATTGCCTTAGAACAGCAACAGCAATTGGCAGTCATGTATACAAAGAACAGTGTATACCACAGCATTTAACAAATGATGAGAGAAGAGCAGGCTTTATAGATATTATCAATACAAAGTTTGTTGACATGAATGTTAGTTGAGATGGATGGAAACTTTAGGTAAGTTTTGTGGAGATTAATCGTATACTTTTGGTAAATTCTGCTTAATTTTGTTCTTCTTGTGTCATAGTTTCATAGTAGCTAGGGTCAGGAGGGACCTGAACAGATCATCTAGCCTGACCCCTGCCACAGGCAGGAATGAATGCTGGGTTCACAAGACCCCGGACAGGTGATCGTCCAACCTTCTCTTGAATATGCCCAAGGCAGGGGCAAGGACCACTTCCCTGGGAAGTTGGTTCCAGATTTTGGCTACTCTTAACTGTAAAATATTGCCTTCTGATCTCTAACCTAAACCTATTCTCCATCAACTTATTACCATTGTTCCTTGAGAAGTATAAGGACATATATGTCTTGGGTTTGAATGACACTAGTGTAACCAATTTATATACAGAAAAAATAAATATACAAAAATACAATAACAATAGTTAAAAATAAAACTAACAATTTAGATAAAATTTACAACTACAACATTAGGTGAATAATTCCAGCACACTGGGTGATCCCACTTATGTTAAACAAGCTCAATAATTAAATTCACTTTGTTATAACCCTTTAAAACAGTTTCCCCCTATAAACCAATTGATTTCCTTCTGGTCACAATCGACTTCCCATAACAATAAACAGCAACACAGCTATAACTCTGATCCACCACTGGATGGCAGAGTTGAGGCTTCTGCTGCTCCAATGGTCTCCTTTAATCCTTCCTGGTAACACAGTGAAATGGGCTCTGAATAGCTGGTGCGTGTAACAGGCTACCTTTTGTTTCCTTTAAGCAGTTTTCTTCTGGAGATGCACTTACTGCAAACACTAGTGATTAGGTGTCCCTCACACACCAATGCTGGTTTTTCTCTCAGCCCATTCCCTCTTGGGGCTGTCTCCCCCTCCCAGCACATCCACCCCCAGGCAGAGGTTTCCCTCTGCAGGTCTTTGTGGCTGAAGCCTTCCGAAATCGAATTTCATCCCAGCATCTCAGTCAGACAACTGATCGCCTGGTTCTTAACCCTTTAAGGGCTCTGCTGCTTTTCCCAGCCCTAGCAAGCCTACTAGCCTTGCTTACTAACCC
>NW_005842521.1:854601-856160 GCF_000455745.1 Alligator sinensis
CTGTGTCCCTGGTTGCACAGCTCCGAAGCCAGTGGGGAATCAGCTTCCCACAGGATAACACAGGCTCTCCCTGTCCTGATGCCTGCTTCCTGGGCAAGTTTCAGCTCAGTCTCCCCTGGCTTAGACTGTGTCTGTGCCCCCTCTCTCCAGGGCTGGAGTCTGCTTCTCCCAGATTCTCTTTTTGTTTTCCTGTTGTTTCCTTTCTCTTTTCCTTCCCTCATCTTTTATGGCTCAGTAGCAGCCAGTCAGAGCCCCTAGTTTGCAATGTGGGCTCTGGTCACAATTCAAACGCTTCTATAAAAAGCATGCACTGTGCACTGCATACCCTCCTATCTGGTAAAGCTTATATACCCTCTGCAAAGTTTTGCTGCCCTTCTCTTGCAGAGCTCTTAAGCACAGCCCACCCACTTGGTTGCAGCCAGGCAAGCTTTGCAGCTGTTACACTAGTGTCATTCAAACCCAAGACATATATGTCCTTATACTTCTCTTTCTTCTCCAAAAGAGAAGAGAAGAACAGAAATTACCCCCTTAGTAGGCTTCAAATAATCTCTTCTCAGTGTTTATGAAAATGAGCTTCTTGCTGTGCTTTACCCTCTGCCAATGAACTGGGATGCTAACTTTTCTCTAGAGCAAATTCTAGCACAGCTTTTTGCTTATGAAGGAAGAATCACCATAGGACAAGTCAACCGTAGGTATAGTTCCTGCTGGCATCCTGGTTAGTGGGGGAAATTGAAAGAAGAAAAATCAGATTATATTAACAATCTTTTATAGAAACAGGATGTTGGTTGCCATGGTCCCTTTGCTTTACCTGTGGCAGGTTAGGGAATTATGTCTTATGGTGTGTCAGGGTTGATGGTAGTTTTACAAAATTTTAGCTTCTGGATATGTATAGGATGGTTTGGATAGGGATGATCCTGCCTCAGGTAGGGGGTTGGACTAGATGATTTATGGAGGTCCATTGCAGACCTACTTCTCTATGATTCTGTGATGCTAAGATAAAAAAAAAATTAGAAATGTTAAATATTTGAAAATGCTCCTAAAATGCAATGGCCAGTGATTTTAACTGTATGACTGAAGTACTCAGGTCTTGATACTGAGACTGCAGCAAAGCTCAAAAGAAGCTGCTGGTCACTTCAGCAAGCATAGGATCAAGTCTATATGTAGTGGTGATTACTATAACTTGCTTCTTCAGATAAATGTGCAGTTCCATTGCCCATTTTTTTTCATTGGGTAATTGAGGTCAACAGAGAGAGAGGATGGATTGGCAATTAGAAATATGATCCTCAGACAGGGTGTCACAAGATCCTTTTAAGGGTACTGCATAGGACCTCAGTGAAATTAACACTGTTAGGTGTGCAAACACCTATGCGTGTGCCAGGCTGTGGCCTCAAACCAGGGGCCTCATTCCACCTAGATCAGCCTCTTGCATTTGTCTGCCACCTACCCAACAGACTAGTCAGGCAATGCAAAGCTAGCAAGAAACCTCCATCCAGGCCTAGCCATCCACCCACTTCCTGCCAGTAGAATGGCCAGCCATGGTCAACTGACCCTTCACTCTT
>NW_005842521.1:856191-858244 GCF_000455745.1 Alligator sinensis
TAACCCCCTTACCCAAAAAAGTGTCTGAGCAACAGGGTTAACTTCTACTCTGACTGCTTTGCTGTTCCTTATGGCTTGTGCTTCTGGCTGATCTCCACTCAATCTCCTGGCTACCCAACCCAGTTGTCCACTGACTCCGTGCTCAGTCTGATCCTTCAGCTTAGTTACTCAGCTCATCTGTAGACCCTGCTCTCCACTTAATCTCCTGGCTACCCGACAAGGCTTGCTCTCTGACTCCATGCTCCTCTTGACCCTCTGGCTTCCTGACTTGGCTTGTTCCAGGCCATTCTGAGACTAACCTCCTAACTTCCTGACCCAGCCTGTACTTGGATTCTGCTCTCTCCACCCAGCTTTGATCAGTCCCTCAAACCCCAAGTAACCACCAGACCTGGCCACTCAAGACCTGGTTACTCAGACCCTGAGATTTCCAACAAGAATCTATGGTATCAAAAACATTCTGACCTGTTATAGGCTTTCTGAGTTCTTTGCAACTGAAGAATTGCTCTGTTATTTTTTCTATAGTCTACAAAAGAGTAAAAGCTATGAGCTGGCATTTTTCAAGGAATTCCTTGAGTCTGTAAAGGTTGAGAACCCTTTGGTTAGGAGACCTGCTCCAGGATTCAGGGGATCTGGGTTCAGAGCTTCCTGTGTGATATGCTTTTTAAGGGGGGGAATGTGCATGTGTATAGAGGACAGCAAGTTGAGGCCCTACTGTTTCTTGGCTCTGATTACGGACACTTTTCTAATACAAAGGATGAAGGATGTATAACCATGCAGAGAGAAAGTAACCACCAAAACTAAGGTGACACTGTGATATTCAAATTTAACCAAAATATGTACATGATAAATAGGAACAATTAATGACTGGATAAATCATTTGTTTAAAAGGTAGACAAATAAATAAATAAATATTCATTGTTGTTCTTTAACCTGTCTTTATACAGTCATGTTCGCCTACATTTAATGACCCTTGTCTGAAAGGAGTCTGGATTTCTTAGAGCCAAATGCTAATGTAATATAGCCTTAGAATCTATAGGTTATAGACCTGAATGAGTTAATGTAATAATAAAAGAATCTCTGAAGTTCAAGATGGAACTTACTAGCAAATCAGCTGCATAATACAAAAATACAAGCAGAAACCAGACGTGGAGGGTGAACTGCCCAAGGGTCCAACATTTTTCAGGAGGGGAAATGTAATTATATCTTAGGTATGAACAAGCCAAGGAATACCTGCAGCTCCTGATTACAATAATAGTAATTCTGATGAGAGTATCTGGAGGATTAACAATACCAACACCACTGTCTTATCCAGAATTCTGTTAAGTAATGTTTCAGTATTTCAGTATGAGTTGCTCTAGGGTTGTTATTTGTACGGTACTGATTTGAAAATGAGCATTATGAATTATTTATATTGTGCGGGCGGGGAGCGGTCTGAGGCCCTCAGGGGCCTGTGCGCAGCGGGCTGTGGCCAGCAGCCCGGACACGCCGGGTCGGGGAATGCAGGTCGGCGGGCTAGAATTAGGCACGGACGCTTAGCAGTTGATTAAAGATTATTTTACTTACACCGAAGATGGTCGCGGTGCAGGCAGGAAAACTTGCTTGGGTTGCGGTTACAGATAAAAAAGAAGAGAGGCGGACAAGAGTTCCTTCCACGCGAACCTCTAGCCCGATCTGGTTGAAGGCTCTAAACACGTGAGCCCGTCGTGTCAACTGAAGAAAACAACTCGAAGCAGAGAGCTCTGGATACACTCACACGAAGTTTGCTAGGCTTCATGGAACTTGCGTGCAGGGAAGGGGTTCGTCGAGGGATCGTTCGGCGATGGGGAGAGGCCAGAGGTTGATCAGACCCCTGTAGCCTTCTTAAGGTACACGCTGGGTTCGATAGGCCCTGCAGCACTTAGAGTGCTTCACAAGACGTGAAGCCCTCCTCCTCCAGATGGTTGTGGAGTCCTCCCTTGTGGGGTTCTCCTCGGAGTTCTCCAACTTGGGCGGAAACCGCTCAAGCCTCTTATACGGCTAGCAAGCCAATCGCTAGCCGCCACGCGGGAATAAC
>NW_005842521.1:861165-872302 GCF_000455745.1 Alligator sinensis
GTGGCGGGAAATAATTTAGCAGTGCCGAAGCGCGCACAAACAAAATCACACCCTTGGGTTGTGACATATATTAGTGCCATCAGTATGTGGGCTTTACGAGACAAGTTGTTAAGTTGTGTATAATATAGACAGAATCAAGGTACAAATAAAGAGGAGAGAAAGGGAACAGCATGAAGATAAAGTCATTGAGCATTCTTACTAGTGGAGAATCTCTTGCTAATTCCATACATATACTAGTTCACTTATTTATATGAGAGGAACTGAAAAATTTAAGGGGTAAAGCACCGGATAGATTGTTAGTGGTGAAAAGCCAGATGGAAGTAAGCATCTAGAAGGGATCAGTGGAGGAGAAATAGTCTGCTTGGTATGGTAAAAGTGACTGTTGCAGTTGTAGGGAATGGCCTAAAAATAAAATAGAATTGCTAGAGTGAAAAGGAGTGTTGGTAGAGCCTTTAACAATAATGTCCTCTTGTTAGGTAATAGCCTAATCTATAAAAGTACAATATTGTCCTAATGTGATTTGTGTGTGCTATAGCTCAGGAGGTGTGGGGAGTGATTGGCTGGCAATTGTAGATGTGGCATCCCCCTTCACAAAAATGTACTTGGCCAACACCAGTGTTCTTGATAGAAATAGAATGAGGTCTATTGACACCAGCCATTCACACATTGACATCACAAAAGCTGTTTCCTCTTCACTGATTCACTGTATTTTACCCATGGGCCTAGTTTTAACCTGTCTGTATGGCTATAGCTTTTTGCAGTTCGGAATATATAAATTGCTTTTTATTTATGTTACCAAACTTTCATGGATAATCAGCTTGCATTGAGATGTTAATCTCAAAAAGCATGCTCTTTAGTTGTGAATGTAAATGAACTAAAATATTTTATGGAACTCAAATGTGGCTAAATATTCCAGATTCAAGTTAATGTTCATGCCTGACTTTTGTGACTGGTTGTTGCATGAGCCCAGGTCAATAACCTTGCTATTCCTTATGATGACAGCATTTTGCACTGGCTGTCTACTCCACTGTAGGTTTTGCTGTGGAGTCACCCTAAACAGTCTTTTATTGGAGTGGCATGTCCTTCTGTTTGGAGTGGCTGTGGATGCCAAGTACTGTGGAGCTGGGGACTGCTATATTTATCTGACTATGGACAGATTGCTTTGCAGGCTGTGTAGTAGGTTTGTCTGCCTTACAATCCAGCCTATATTGCTGGAGTGGCATTTCACACATAGAGAATAAAATTTCAGCACCTCTTAAATTAGTGGCAGAACTTTTACTGGTGTTATAGGAGCAGGATTTCATCTGGAATGTTTGGCTGATTAAACACGACTTTATCTCTGATTTCTGGGAGCAGAGATAATATTATAAAAATCAGTATACAGGTTTGGCAAATTGAAGGTTCCCTCTGCCAATACAGCATTGCAAACAGTGGATACTTAGGATCAAAAGACCACTTTGTCTCAAGGGAAACTCTGAAATGTCATCTTAGACAATGAGGTTCAGCTGTATAAAGCAGTAGCAAAAAGTGAGCTGCAAGTGGATTCACCATATGTTGTGACCATAACACTAAGAGCATTTCCACTTTGCAGACCACTCCATTGGCCTTCCCATAATGAATAGCCTAACCCTGAGTCAGATGCTCTTGGGGCTCATTAGGGTGTAGCTACTTCTTTACAGACTTCAGTGATATCCACAGAATGTAACCCAGAAAAAGGGAATGAAATACTTGAAAGTGTGTGCCTCTTAGCAATTTCATGCAAGAAGCCTGGGGCATGGCAATACATGGGTTTATGAAGACTGACTTGCACTGTAGTTAATACAGGATATGGGCCTATTAACCTATGCAATTGTATCTGATTTCCCCATCCCCCCCCACCCCACCCCAAGAGGTTCTACATGGCAAACTTTCATATTTCAGAAAGGAGGGACTGTGCGGGCCATCTCTTAGTCATATAGACTCGGCCACCTTTCCATATGTAGAACTGCTTCTGTCTTGTTCACAGAAAGTTCTGTGTGGTGGCAGCATCTGGGAGTGCTTTATTTGGTTTTTCAAACCATTTTCAGAGTAACATAGTAGTTAGTTTTATTGGCATACTGTAGCAGTAGCTCATGAGGCAGCTTGGGCCACTGTGAGAATGCTGGGCCAGATCCTGATCTCCGTTACTCTTACGCTATTTCTGAGTGTCTGCATTGCTACCAAAGAATGATACTGAATTTACACTGGAATAAGGAAGATTAGAAACAGGCTGCTTAATTATTACATTTCCTGACTTCTGAGTATGTTTAAAATTGTAACCTTTATGTTACTCTAAAGTGTGTTTTTATTCTTAATATTAATAATCAGCTAAAAATGCTGAGAGTTGCCAAACCACAAATCTTTCATTTGCCAAAATGCATAGTGAAACAATATGTATGGGCAAGCAGTGCAGTGACTGATAAATCTACTTAATTTAAAAACAGTTGTAAGTTCTATACGTGGCATCTTGGAGTGAATTCTCTGATGAAAGCTATTGCAGCAGTGATTGATGATAATAGTCAAATATGTGTATATTAAATAGTTCAGCAAATTGTTTCTGGCATAGTTATTCATCCTTATGCAAAGTAGGCATTGGGGTACTATACTTATGGTTGCATATATGGGGAGAATTCTGATTCACTGGCTCATTGCACAGGTGTAAGTGAACACAGAAAGCAGAGGTCTATGGACAATTGGCCACTTATGAAGTTCTAAGAAAAAGATTGTATGTTATGGCTTATGATCTGTAGCAGTTTCTTTGACAGAAACTTCCTTTTTGTAGCAGAATTACTGGAATTTGGATAAAAGAATAGTTGTTGGCCTCCAAGGCCACATAATAAGGACTTCACACCTTTGTTCCATGGCTGTCATCTGTTTGTTGAAGGAAAAGGATAAATTATTCTGCATGTCACTTAACACCAAGAAGAAAATGGAAGCCCTTGATGAGTAGCTGTTACCAGTAGCTATACAGCAGGTGTCCCTGGTACACAAGTGCGTAGAGTGTATTATTTTACAATTAATTGGGTTTTTTGACACAGAATATAATAATGTGGAACATCAGGGAAATCGATCTGGAAATCAGAGGTCAAGTAGCTACAGTTTCATCTGTCACTTAAAGGAAGCCTGTTCAAGTACTTCGTTCTGTGTATTTGGTGGCTAGGAGTGGAGGGAAGTGACTGTTCACTTTTATTTCTGTTTTGTTATTATGGCAGGGCACATAATGCATAGTATAGGAAAGATCTCATTCTTTTTAGCTATACAACTCTAACTAGGCTGTTAATTTTTATTTTTATATGTCCATAGAGTACCAAATTCCAGCCAAGGTCAACAGCCAATCTCAAAAGAGAATTGCTAATAAGTGCATTATTCATCCCTTGATCAGTTATTAGCAGAGATCCTGGTTTCCTCTGTTAAAAAAAAATCAAAATTCTCTGATTAAAAACCCCCAAATCTGTATTTTTCCATGATTAAAATGAAACACCACTATATATATAGGTATCAGTTGAACACAATGTTTTATTGATCTATTTACATTTTTAAAGCAATTTGGAAGCCTATCAGTGCCTCAATCATTATAATAAAATACATTCTAATATAGTTTGGCATTTGATTTTGGGTTTTTTTATCATGGAAACTCAGAGGTCCTCTTGCCCACTTTGTGGACCAGGATGTGGGTCCAGCTGTGGCTGATCCTTTGATATAAATGCCTGAAGTCACTCATAAGGTTTTTCATTAGAGAACAAAAATGCCATAAAGCTGAGGGTTATGTACCTTCCGTGGCACTTCTGGGAGACTTTGGGGAAAAAAAAGTCTTGTGGAGCACTGGAGTGCTTTATCTCCAGTGTTGCAGGCAATATGAATATGTGAAGGAACACACAAGCTCTTCCATTTATCATCTTGTTTCCATGAGGTTTGGGGGCAGATTGAGTGCACCCTGTGGCCGCACATGCTGCTAGTCAACATAGCTGTTGTGAGCTAGGATGCTAGGAAAGTGTTGGCAGGGGTACTCAGGGCTGGGGCTGGTGTGTCTCACAGAATATCAGATATGTGTGTCTTTGGGGGGCAGAGCAAACTCCTTGGGTGTGTGTTTTGGGGTCTGTGTGTGTGAGGGAGGGGAGCCTGGGGGGGTATAGGGAGGAGGGCAGGGGGCTGTGATAGGAGTATGGTGGGGGTGGAAGGTCAGGGACCCCTGAAAGGGGTATGTGTGTAGGAGGGGAGGGCAGGGGGCGGGGCAGGGAGACCTAACGGGGATGTATAGGAGAGGCAGGGATCCCTAAGAAGGTTGTTCTGTGGGGACCCTGAGGGGGGTGTGGGGACAGGGAGCCCTGAGGGAAGTGTGGAGGGGAGGGCAGGGGCCCCTGAGGGGTGTGGCTGGGTGCTGGTCCCCTCCTTCATGGGGTAGGGATAGGGTGGCCATTCATCTGGTTTTATAAAGGACAGTTCAGTTTGTGGTCCTCTGTCCTCTATTGATATGAAACCGGACACCTTTATGTCTGTCCCGTCCCCCCACTCCTGCTGCTGACACCTCTGTGGCTGCCTGCAGGAGCTCCCTGCTCACTGCTGCCATGCCCTCACTGCCGACACCACCACTGCTGCCTGCAAGAGCTTGCCGTGCCTCCCCCCCAGCCTCAGGAGGCATGCAACGTTCATGGTGGTGGGGACTGTTGCACTAAAAGCAACTGTCCTCTATTCTTGAGGTACCTCAATGGCCACCCTTGGTAGGGACCGTGCTTGGGGGCCCAAGGGCCTATGGGGGGACTGGGCTGCTCAGCCCCTTGATGTGGGGGAGTGGGGTGGGGCCTGTCCATGCTAGTTGCTGCTGTCTGTACCACAGGTTTGGGTCCTGCCTGAGCCAGGTAATACTGAGCCAGGGCTTGGGTGTTAAGACCTAGCCCCAGCTCCTCTCTGAAGTAAGGGACAGGGTGATTGCCCAGGCCCACACTCCCCACCTACCCCCACAGCCCTGGTAGTGTCACTTGCACACCAGCCTGCAGACAGCTGTTTGCAAAAGGGGAAACCTGCCATTTCCTGCTTCAAAGGGAAAAATCTGCATTTTTCTATGGGAAATGGAAAACATGGATCCCTGGTTATTAGTCTTGATTTTTAAAACAGCTTCAAAATATCCACACAAAAAGAATTGATACAGTGTACACACTGCATTTTATATTTTAAAGTAAACTTTAATTTCTTGTATCCTTTACCAAGGTTTTATAAGGATGGGATGGTTTAGTCAGGAATGATCCTGACTTGAGCAGGGGGCTGGACAAGGTGACCTGAGCTCTGCTTTCCTATGATCCTAAGAATGAATCAGAAGAGAAAATGAGAAATGCATTTTGCAGTTGCATTATGTTATCACTATAATGTTCAGAGATGTTCCATTCTGTAGTATAAGCAGCCTTAGACATGACTGTATCACTGAACAAATCACAATCCAACTTTGGGAGCAAATTTATAGAAGATGTCAAATTTAAAATGTCCATTAAGTAATAAATGATTATTAAATAGGAACATCAACTCTTATCTATTGGTGACAAAGCAAGAAGGAAATGAATTGGGTCAAAATCATCTGAAAGTATCTGAATTCAATATTTCATATTCACATGGTTGTAGGTAGAAGATAATGTCCACAGTCATGACACGCATTGCTATTAAAACCCTCCTACCACAGAGGGAGGGGAATTCCAGAGAGACACTTCTGGGTTTTTTTCAGTACAACTTATGCCAACAGAAATCATTGTTACAAGGTGCAGGATTCTGGCCAAGAGGACTAAAAATATAAATTGTAGGGAGAAAGGATGCTTTAAAAGAAGTGTATTCATTAAATATGGCAAGCGAAATGAATGTGGTGAAAAGTTTGCTATTTTACTGCATGCTGAAGACATTAGTCAGTATTTAAATAGGACAAAACTGTAATGTCATCACAGCATTAGAAAAAAGGTGCTGACAGCCTACATAAGCAAACATTTATCTCTACCATCAGATCTTAAGCCAATGTGTTCTTAGAGAACTGCTGTAAGAATTATTTTGGAATTCCATAAAGACTGTTGTGCTACATGCTTTTGAAACATAACCCCTGAGATCTAAAATGAATATATCTCAAATAATCCTTTGTTCAATTATATATTTCCTACCAAATAAAATGCCACTGTCAAACAAGTCAGATGTCAGAAGAGAGTATCTAAAAGCAGAGATCTAAACCAAATTCCTAATGCTTACCAGTTAATTTTGGATTTATATGTCGTTGACCTGTTGTTCAAGTACTAATAATACAGTAGCTGCCTGCTCTCTCTTGGAAACTAACATATTTGCTTCTGTGTACTGATATTGGGTTAAGGCTGAATCCTATACTCACTGAAATAAAAAGCAAAGCTTGCCTTCACATTCCTGGTGTAGGATTAGGCCCAGGGATACTAGTTTTGTAGTCGTCCAGTTTGGCCACAGGGGTTGCCCAGGCAGAACAAATTGCAGGCTTGAGGCCTTAAAACATACAGATAAATTCTCTGTATCATTTCTTTCTTCACTGTTATATTCCAATGTAGATGTGGTCATGGCTACTCCACTGTGACAGTGAAGATTAGAGAAAACATGAAGCTATAACAAAATAGAATACCGCATTTGGTCAAATAGAAGACAACCCTGATTATAAGACAACCCCTCCAATAACTAGTTTCTATATTTGGAAAATTTATGAATCTGTTATAATTTGTCAGCTGTAGAATCTAATTATTGGAAGTTTGCTTTGACTTTGTCCCCCTTCCACTGCTACAGCAGGGAGAATAAATCTAGGCCCATTTGCTTTCTGCTTCTCCCCCACCTTTTTCCTCTAGCAGCCCTTTCCCCCTCACGTTCCTATCAGACCCTGCTCTCCCTGAGTACATAGAAGTTACAAGAAAATTTGAAAACAATAAACTTGAAATTAAACATGGCTCTACCAATTTGCATATAGTATCTATATGTTTTGTTCATCCACAATTGATGCGTGTTACTTTTTTTTTTTTTTTAAACTGCTGCAAATTTTAGCACAGGTACTCCATAAACATGCTTTTTAGCAGTACTTTGGCACCTACTTACATGTAGTACTACATGAGATGCTGACTGCACAGTTACTGCATAGTCGTTTAGTACTTGCATACCCAAGTACTAAATGACTGTGCAGTAACTGGCGTTACTATGCAGTAGTGTCCCCACATGGCTTTCTGGTGACACTGACTGCACAGTAGCATTTTACTACTGTGTGGTAGCTTCATGTCACAGTTCATGCCCCACAATACTGCTATGCAGTACTAATCAGTCCTAATGACCTACTGTGTAGTAGTACAAGCAGTAAGTAAATAGCTGGCTGTACTTTAAAGAAGCCTTAATGAGACTGCAGGAACAAACCATCCTGATGTGCAGGAAGACTAGCAAGTATGGCAGAAGACCAGCTGGGCTTAGCAGGGAACTCTTCAGTAAACTAAATCACAAAAAGGAAGCTTATAAGAAGTGGAAACTTGGACAAACAACTAGGGAGGAGTATAAAAGTATTGCTCAGGCATGCAGAGATGAAGTCAGGGATGTCAAAATACAATTGGAGTTGCAGCTAGCAAGGGATGTGAAGGGTAACAAGATTTCTACAACAAGAAGAAAATCAGGGAAAGTGTGGGTCTCTTACTGAATGGGGGAGGCAACCCAGTGACAGAGGATGCAGAAAAGGCTGAAGTACTTAATGCCTTTTTCACCTCAGTCTTCACAGGCAAGGTTAGGTCCCAGACTACTGTACCTGGCAACACAGTCTTGGGAGGAGCTGAGTAGCCAACAGTGGTGAAAGAACAGGTTAGAGACTGTTTAGAAAAGCTGGAGTTATACAAGTCCATGGGGCCAGATGGGATGCACCCAAGGATTCTGAGGGAGTTGGCTTATGTGATTGCACAGCTGCTGACCATCATCTTTGAAAACTCGTGGTGATCGGGAGAGGCCCCGGATGTTTGGAAAAGGGCAAGCATAGTGCCCGTATTTAAGAAAGGGAAAAAGGAGGATCCAGGCAAGTACAGACTGGTCAGCCTCACTTTAGTATCTGGAAAAATCATGGAGCAGATCTTCAAGGAATCCATTCCTATGCACTTGGAGAAGAAGGTGATTAGGAACAGTCAGCATGGATTCACAAGGGGCAAGTCATGACCGAGCAACCTGATTGCCTTCTATGATGAGGTGACTGGCTCTGTGGATGCAGGGAGACTGGTGGATGTAGTGTACCTTGATTTTAGCAAGGCTTTTGATACGGTCTTCTGAAACATTCTTGCAGGAAAGCTAAGGATGTATGGGCTGGATGAATGGTAGATAGAAAACTGGCCTGGAGCATTGGGCTTAGAGGGTAGTAATCAATGGTTTAATGTCTAGTTGGCAGCTGATATCAAGTGGAGTGCCCCAGGGGTTTGTCCTGGGGTCAGTTTTGTGTTCAATATCTTTATCAGCAACCTGGAAGATGAGATAGAGTGCACCCTTAGCAAGTTGGCAGATGCCACCAAGCTGGGGGGAGTAGTAGATATGCTGGAGGATAGGGCTAGGATTCATAGAATCATAGAATTGAAGGACTGGAAGGGACCTGCAAGATCATCAAGTCCGGTCCCCTGCCATAGGCAGAAAGTTATTGGGCTCAGACAAGCTCAACAAGGTGCTTGTCCATCCTCATCTTGAACACCTCCAAGGATGGTGACTGCACCACCTTTGCTGGGAGTGTATTCCAGATTCTGGTGACCCTTACATAGAAAACATTTTTTCTTATGTCCAGCCTGAATTTTTACCCTCTATTAGCTTATGCCCATTGGTTCTTGTCCTTCCTTGAGACCCTTCCTGAAGAACTGGTCCTGTAGATCTTGATGCTTACCCCGATGTACTTGTATGCAGCTATCAAGCCACCTCTTAGCCTTCTCTTACGCAGACTGAACAGGCCCAGTTCCCAGAGGCTCTCCTCATAGGGCCTATCCTCCATGCTCCTAATCATATGGGCAGCCCTTCTTTGTGCCCTCTCAAGCTTATCCACATCCTTCTTGAAGTGAAGTGCCCAGAACTGGACCAATGTTGAATAGAGAGGGAGGAGCACCTCCCTGGAACTATTGGCAAGACATTGGCTGATGCAAGCCAAGGTTCTATTTGCCCTTCTGGCAACCTCATCTCACTGTTGGCTCGTGTTCATCTTCCCAGGTCTTGTTCAGATGCTGTGCCAGCCAGTGGACCACCACCCATCATGTAGTTATGGTGAAGGTTCTTCCTATGCAGATGAAGAACCCTGCACTTCTCCCTGTTAATCCTCATCTGATTCCATTCAGTTTATAAATCCAGTCTGTCAAGGTCATCCTGGATCTTTGCCCTATTCTGTGATGTGCCTGTAATTCCTCACAGGTTAGTACCATCTGCAGACTTAATCACTGAACTTTCCACTACCCCATCCAAGTAATTAATAAATATGTTAAAGAGCATGGTTCCAAGCATCAATTCCTGAGGGACATAACTAGAGATGGCCCTCCAGGATGAGGCTCTCCCATCAATTACAACGCTTTGGGATCAGCCTTTGGAGTGACCTAGACAAAGTGGAGGTCAAAAGAAATCTCTTGAGGTTCAGCAAGGACAAATGCAAAGACCTGCACTTAGGACAGAACAATCCCATGCATCAGTACGGGCTGGGGGCTGACTGGCTGGGAAGCAGCTCTGCAGAAAATGGCCTGGGGGGTACAGTGGGTAATAAGCTGAATATGAGCCAACAGTGTGCCTTTGTTGCCAAGAAAGATAACAGCATACTGTGCTGCATTGGAAGGAGTGTTGCCCTCAGGTCAAGGGAAGTAATTATTCCCCTCTATTCATCTGTGGTGAGGCCACATCTGGAATAGTGTGTTTAGTTTGTCACTGTTGACACTGGATTTATGACGCAGATACCTTGTTCTGGGCAGACCCAAATCTTCAGGTGGACTATGACTTCTGCATTCAATAATACACAAATTTTATTGATACACAGTAATATCAGATATCAGCTATATCTGATCAGATCAGAAGTAATAATCTGATATCAGCTGTGGAAGTAAAGAGGAAGTCAAAATGTATTTAACGTAGAGCTCACTGTAACTTGTACAAGAGTTGGTGGTGAGGGGGGACTGTGCTCAGTAGACACTATTGTATATTGTCACAGCGGGGTCCCTTAGGAGGGCCGTGATCTCCTCGAGGTCCCTCGCTCCATGTCAAGGCCAGCCCAAGACACCCTCTTATTCTCACCCACCACGTCTTGCTGGTAAATATATGGTTGGGAGGCTGCCTATGACTCCCTGGGCACGGCTACTCGGGACCTCTGTCCCCGTGGTTCTCCCGGACTCCTCTGGTCTCCCGGTATGATGGGTGCTTCCCAGGCACCCTAGCCTTATGGGCTGCACGTGGCTCCTACCAACCCCTAATACCACGCCCCAAGCCTCGCTGATGGGATAGACGTTGTCCGGTCACAATACACGCCCGCTTCCTCGGGTCCTCTCCTGTAATCTAGCCCACTCTGGGCTCTCTCCAATACCCAGCTCCTCACTGGGACTCTCGTCAAGCCCACTCTGGGCCTTCTCTAAAAGTGTGGTCCCGCTCAGGGACCCTCTAGCGGGTCTCCGGTCCTTCAGGCCAAACACACGGGTACCCTCTCTGATCCAGGCTCACCGCACTGCTATCCCCTCCCCTCAGGGACAACCGCAGCACCTTGCCTCTGTCTGAGGGGTGTTGCCGCACTAGCCTACGGCCGGGCTCGCTACGCCCGTCTCGGGCTTCCCAATATGGCGCTCCCCCTCTTCAGGGCTCGCCGTGCCCACCTTGGGCTTCTCAATAGTCCCCCCCCCTTTCTCAGGGACTCGTTGGGCCCACACTGGGCTCCTCTAAAGTGCACTCCCCCTTCCTGGGGCTCGCCACGTCTATGCTAGGGCTTCCTAGCAGCGCCCCCTTCTGGGGCTCATCATGCCCACACTGGGGCCTCACAAAGCTGCCTTTCTCTGGGGCTGGGGTCTGTGTACCCCGCACACAACCCGGGGTCTATGTTCCCCGCCCACAACCCACTGGTTGCACTAGTGCCCCCTTCTGGGGCTTGTCATGCCCTCTGGGGCATCTCAAAGCTGCCCCTCTC
>NW_005842521.1:872635-896862 GCF_000455745.1 Alligator sinensis
CTACTAGGCACGGCCCGGCTCGGCTCGGCTCGGCTCGGCTCGGCTCCTCATCTGCACTCCTGAAGCTCCTGCCTCCCTGGCTGCTGGCAGAGAACTGCCCACCTGGCCTCAGCCCTGGGCTTTATAAGGGCCAGGCCCTGCCTCCTACAGGCAGCTGGCTCCCCTTAGTTGCTCCGGCAACCCGCAGCTGCGCTCGTTACCCTGGCAACCTTCAGCTGGGCTCGTTAGGCTCTGCCAGGGCTCTCCCCCTGGCAGTTTCTCCTCTCTAGGAGCAGGCACTGAGGTGCCCTGTGACATATATCTTATTCAGATAGACTGCATTAAACTATTTTTGTGGTAGAGTTCCATTGGCATTGAAAGCCTGATCTATGCCTTAAAGACAGAAAAAGGGATCAAAAGAGCATCAGTGTGTAAAGAGTGGAGGAGATGAAAGAGAAAGTAGAGGAAGAGGAAGCAAAGAAGATAGAAGAGATAGAGGAGCTTAAGGGAAGTGGAGAAGTGTTTAAAAACATTTAAAAGAGGGAAATCAACAGGAACAGATGGCTTGCCTATGGAATTTTATGGGAAGTTTTGGGGATGTGTAGGATACAGTGGAAGTGTTCAAAGAAATAGCAGAAACAGGAGAAGCAGTGAAAGATTTTACAAGAGGTGTTGTGATCTTACTCTTTGAACAAATGGGAGAAGGAACTCCTGAAAAACTGGAGGCCAATTACACTCCTTAATATTGACTTTAAATTAATAGCCAAGACACTGGCTTTGAGGATGAGGAAAAGCCTCAAAAAGATTTTACATGAAGACCAAGTGTGTGCAGTACCAGGTAGAAGTATCTATGAACCAATCAGTGATCAGAGATACACTGTCCAAATCAAGGAAAGGAAAATAAACACAGTTATAGCAGAGTGGATCAGGATGACGAACAGATCCAAGGAGGTGATACTTCCCCTCTATTGGGCGCTGGTCAGACCGCAGTTGGAATACTGCGTGCAATTTTGGGTGCCACACTTCAAGAGGGATGCGGATAACCTGGAGAGGGTCCAGAGAAGGGCCACTCGTATGGTTAAGGGCTTGCGGGCCAAACCCTACGAGGAGAGACTAGAGAACCTGGACCTTTTCAGCCTCCGCAAGAGAAGGTTGAGAGGCAACCTTGTGGCTGCCTATAAGTTCATCATGGGGACACAGAAGGGAATTGGTGAGGTTTTATTCAGGAAAGCGCCCCTGCCCCCAGCCCTGCTAGTGGCCCTTGCCTGCAACCCACAGCCCCTGCTCCCCCAGCCCTGCTGGAGGGGGCCCTCAGCTGCCAGTGCTATAGGGCCAAGGACCCGGTTCGCAGCAGTGGCGACTGCTGCAGCAAAGCAAAGCCCAGCTCCCCCTCCCTGCTGCAGCACTGTGTTGCCCTGGCGACGCATCCCTTGCCTGCATGGGAGCAGTAACAGGCACAACCCCATTGCTAAGAGCTTGGTTTTTCTGTGGGAAGTTGATGAATGTTGTTTAAGTGTTCAATATATGTAGTTGATAGTTCTTGGTATGTAGGTGTTTCTATGCTATGAAGTTTTGGTAAAACAAGGATGCTCAATATGTGTAGCTTTGTAACCGTAGGGTGATAAGTATGTTTTTAATAAAATTTGTAATATATGGTTCTAATTAGCATCTCAGCCTTTTATGGCTTAAATGTTAGCCTTTTATGGCTAAGATCAAACCCCTCTAGGCCAGGGATTGGCAACCTACATCCCATAGGCCAGCCATCTAGTGGCTGCCTCTGTCAGCTGCCATCTCCAGGCCAAGAAGGTACAAGCTTTGTTAATTTGGTCCACTGGGCTTGTCTACACACTCAATTAATATGCTTTAGGTAATGCATATTAAACCTAGTACCTCCATTTTGAGGTACTAGAGAAAAGCACATTAGCTAAAGAGCATTTTTTTTGGTGATGTTTTAATGCAGTGGTTCTCAACCTTTGGTACCTTACGTACTCCCTGCCAATTGATGCAGCAAAAGCAAAACCAGAAGTCCCACTGTGGCACTTCCAGTTTCACTGCCGTGAGCCGAGTCCCACTTTTTCCACCGCGGCCTGGGACAAAGCAGCCCGCATGCTGGGGAGTGAAAGCTTCAGTGCACTGGACATGGTGGGAGGAGCAGTGGCTGGAATTTCTGGCCCAAGCAGGCAAAGATCAAAATGCAGCACCTGCGTACCCCCTGCCCATGTCTTGTGTACCCCAGGGGTACGCGTACCACGGGTTGAGAAACACTGCTTTAATACACATTAAAGTAGGCTAATGCGCATTAAAGCGCATGTGTAGACATGCCTACTGTTAGCCAAGGGTTGATCTAAGCTACAGGTCATCTCTCACCATTTGGATTTGCATAGTGATCTCAGTGATTTTGTTTTGTTTTTACTACAGGTGTTGTTCGTCAGGTGAAGCCCATTGTTGGACCTTTCCATGCTATCCTGAAACTGGAGATGAACTACGTCATGGGTGGGGTTGTCTCTCATCGTAATATTGTCAATGTGCACATCTTTGTCTCTGAATACTGGTTCTGAGAGAGCTTTTCCAATCCCAAACAAGCAGACTGCTCCATAGGAAAACATTACCACAAGTTATTATGTTATATGCCTGTTTGTAAAATGTACTAGTGTTTGTTTTAATATTGGTTTATAGGTTAATTAAGACAAATACAAAGCTATGTTGACTAGAAGTAGGATGGAGCAAATTAAATGAGCCTGATTTAGTTGTGTATAAATAAGTAGTGTGTAAAAGTGCTCAACTGCCTAACAATTTTAAAAATGGTCCAAATGTTTGGGCAAATTATAGCTTTTGCTCCTCTACCAGATAACCCGGGCTATATAATGTGTGAGGGAAATGGACTCTTCAGGGGCTGATATGATGAATACAAAGTTCCTTTGAAGGAAAAAAAGAGTGAAAAGTGATTAAGGATTTTGCCTCAATTTGAGATATCTTAAAGGGAACGTGAAACATCCATACTCCAGCTCCTTTTGTGTAACTCTAGCTGGGTACCCAAAATCACTCGCCACTTTTGAAAATCTTGACTTCAAGATTTGAAAAAAGCTGTTTTACTGCAGTTACAATAGGAAATGAAAAAAGAATAAAAGTAGCAAGTGGAAAACAAGAGCCAGTGCAGCTATCAGATAATATACTTAAATTTTTCAGATTATCAAATAAAATAGACTATAAAATGAAGTATGTTGGATTCAACTTAACCAAATACCTCCAGCAAAAATTAACCTGCTACACAGATACAGCATATTGTCTGCATGTCAGACTTAAATATATGCAACAATACATTACATTCCTTGATAGATACCTCTAGGCTGTTAGAAGGTCAAGCACAGTACAATATTTTACTTGATGAAGAAACTAGCTTATTAGGCTGTAAACTTTTTGTGCGTCAGACCAAAGCATATCCAATAATACAATGAAACTCTCTTGAGTAAAGGAAGGTTGAATTTCCTCGGCATCAAAGTAGTGTCTTTTTTAATTACAAAAGTGAAAATAAATAGCTCCATGTTTCAGTTTCTTGTATTCTGTTGCATGTTATGGTGGGAAAATGTCTGCTTATCTAAGCAATCATATATAAAATTAAGTACATGTATTTGTTATATATATTGATATTGTGCTAGCTCATTCCCCCATTAGCCAGAGACATTTTCATCTTCTTTAGATGTAGGTTTTTTATCCAAAGGTTATTGAGGTCAATAGGAATTTTTTCACTGACTCCAACAAGCTTTGCATTAGACTGAGTAAGAGAAGAAACCTGACCCTCCTCCAAATATCAATTTTGAGTAAAAAGCGAAATCATATTTTATTATCTACACAGAGCCCAGAGGTCTTTCTTTAGTTGTCTCTGAGGTAGATATATCACCCTCCTCAAGGCACCTTCCATATACAAATTGGGAATGTATAGTAATACCATTTTCCAAATCAGTTTTGAATAAGGAATATTGGTTATATTAAATTCCATCTTAATTACTGACTTCTCCCCAGATAATTGTATATAATTTGGCTTTCAGGATGCCAACAGGAAACAGTAATACTTTAAATGTTTAATGTTCTGAACAGCTAACTGTACAATATTTAGTATCTAATTAAATAATTCCTTATTTAGGTAGAAAGATGCTGGTTAAGCAAGTAGATTCAGAGCAGGTGACTTTCATTATTCAACTAGCTGAAGGAGCTGTTGAATAACTGCAAATTACAAGGTATTCCACTGATTTGAGGAATGACTAGTGACATTAAATTGGGTTTATAAACTAACCACCATTTTATTAACAGAATTAACAGAACCCAATACAACAGAGATGGAAAAGATCTGTTAAGTCTTCCAGTTCTTCTTGCCAATGCAAGGTAATAGTTTCAGTACCATCTGAATTGTCTAGATTGTAATTTATGATTATTTATTTCCTCTATAAGTAGGGTGACCATAGGTCCTGTTTGACTGGGACATTACAGTCCCAGATTTCATGGGTCAGTCCTGGCTGGTCAGTGAAAATTAAGACAAGTGTCCCAGGCACAGGACAGAGAGACAGAGCTGTGAAATAAGAAGCCCTAGCAGACAGCAAACTGCCTAAAATAGGCTAGCTTGATTAGTGGAATGACCATCAACACTAGTTGTTACCTCGCAGGTGATTGCTAACACCTTTGACTGTAGAGCACAATGGGTTATTAATGGGCCATTGACTCCCTGCAGCCTGTAACAAAGTTGGGGGGGGGGTGCAGTGCCCCAGATTTCACATTGTCCCATATGGTCACCCTATCTATAAGTGACATTTAGTTGCATTGGAAAGAACTGTGATAATAAAAATATAATTTTAGGCTCAAATTTGAATGAACTAATTTACAATGTTCTCCTTCCTTCTATTCCATCACCTCTCATCCTTCCTTCTTTCTGTGGTAAAATATTGAAAATGAGGCTAGAAAAAGGCATAACTACTATTTCCTAGAAAATTAATTTCTTACAGTATATCCAAATAATCTCTGAAAATTGCAACCAGCTTTTAAAATATTACTTATGTCATATGATATCACTTATGCAGTAGCTGATTTTATACTTTGTATTTGGCTTTGAGTGCCTAGTGTTGAGCCATCATGACATGTCTTCATTTATAAAATACCAATGGAGAAAATTAGATAATTTACTAAGGATAGGAAAGGATAAATATTGATCTAATTCAAACCTGACATGCTCAAATTTTAAAACTTTGCAAATTACATGAAACCATATAAAATAATATGTAGCATTTATTTAAGGAAGTCAATAATTAGAGCTGGCCAAATGGGAGAACTTATTCATGAACTTGTCACCAAAATCCACTTACAATTTTCTTCATACATGTCTGGGTTTTTTTTGCCAAGACTGTTTTTGACTGCATGGATGTTGGGGTAGGCAATTATTTTCACACAGATAGTTGTATTCCATTCACAAGCAAGCATTTATTTTTTCTGATAGAAACAAGACCATGCACTGTTTCATATTATATGCTGTTTTGCATTTTTTGAGTTGTCTACTCTGGGATCAAAAACAACTCCATGCGACCGAGGAAACCATTCACTCCTACCAAATAGTATGAAAGCTGAATAGCTTTTACATGTCCAAGTCCTCCAGAAGCCAAAATGTCTTCAGCACTAGGCTGTTGAAAGTAAGCAAAGGTGGTTTTACATGAGTGAAGGTTTTGCTCTCTAGACATAGGTTGGTATTTGCTAGTATGGTCCCCAGCATGAGACAGAGCAACATAAAGACAGCTCTTCCATGTTACAAGGCACTGTTCTTAGAGTCAGGGCTGGCAGTCGAGAACTGTTGTTCCATAGGGAGGTGCCCATTTTGCCTGACCATGCCTGCTGTCTTACAGGAATTACTACCAGAGTATTTCCCTATGCAGGTGGGAAATCTGCACAGCTAGAGCAGTGTAGATATCTGAAGAACACTAGAGAATCAAATCTACATCATTAATTGGTTCAAGCAATACCTTTTGGTAATCAGTGGGTGCATGTACATGAGACCCTTTACTGTGCAGTAGCACAGTTTACTGCACAGTAAGCATGCATGTCTACACATGCACATGCTGACTGCACAGTAAACTTTGCTACTTGTGAGTAAATTTGCTACCTGCAAAGCCAAGTAGAAAATTTACTTGCAAGTAGTTACTGTGCAGTAACATATGTGTAGACACCAACTGGGAGCAAATTTGCTTCCAGTCAGCCCTGCCACTAGGGAGCCAGCCTGAGCTCAGCCCCAGGACCCTGTAGTTGGGAGCCTCTCTTGCCCCAGGGCTGGCCTGGCTCTCTGGCAGCCCTAGCCTCAGGCCCTTAAAACCCTTCAGGCATTTTGCAGCCTGGGGCACATGTGCAGAGAGCCTGAGACAACTGTTGGCCTCTGCTTCCCCAGTACAAGCCACAGACTACCTGTGGCAGCCTGCCTGCACCTCGGAGCCACTGCCTGGCACCACAGTGCTACATGGCTGCCAGGACCATGACGTCCAGGCCTGCAGGGTGCTGCAGGCTCCTACCAGGCCCACCAGCACTCAGGTACAGGTGTAGGCAGCTCCTGGCCACTGGGGTCAGCTCCAGCTGCCTATAGTCAACCCCTAGAAGCTTGCTCAGAGCCTGCAGGTACTGTGGAGCACTGCAGGCAGCTGCCCAGGCCTGGCAACACAGGGACAGACACACGGAGGCTTGGAGAGCTAGTGTGGGAGCCCCAATGGCCTCATCATTGCCCACACCGTCACCCAAGGCCCCAACTGGTCAATGGAGGAGACTGGTGATGTTGTGATGCTGTGGGGTGAGGCATAGGTGCAGTGACAGTTCACATGGGTTGGGTGCTCCAACACACATATCTACAAGGGACTGTCAGGCCAGATGTGGGAATGTGAGTACAACTGGCTGGCGCAGCAGTGCCACATAAAGGTCAAGGTCTTGCAAGCACAGTGGGTTTCCATTTCTGACCACAACTGTTGGTCAGAGAGTGCCCACAAGTCCATGACCTTCATGTGGCAGCTGACTGAGATCTTCACGTCCTGGACCCAGGCCACAGCCGTGCTCTGTACTACAGTATGGGTGGCCTGCCCGAGCCCCCACTCCAGCCTGGCACCTGCAGTGATGTGTAACCAGGGGGGGCACCTCAGGATGCCAGCAGCCCATCCCACTGAGCTTCCCACCCCTCAACCTTCACCAGCTGAGGGAGCCTGAGTCAGTGCCTGCACCGAGAGCTCTGAGACCTCAGCCCTAGCCATGAGGTGTGGCCAACCATGTCATCACCAGCCACCGGAAGTGCCAGCTCCTCCCTGGGGGTGGGGCCCTGCCCAGGCACCTGCGTGCTGTGCCTCTTCGACTGAGGAGTCCACCAAGAGCTGCACACTGTCACCACCAGTTGGGAATGATCAGAGTCACTGGGCAGGCCAGCCCCACCCATGTGGTAAGCCCCTCCCCATCCTGGCCCCTGGCCCTGGCCCTGGATCTTGCCCCTGCTCCTGCCCTCCTTCCTGCCCAGCCCAGCCATACTCCCCTGGTCCCCGGGTCCCCGTCCCCCCCCACACAGCATGCAGGGAGGTGGGAGACAGTGTAAAACTTTATTGAGCAGCCTATGCCCCTGCAGCTAGGTGGGCATGGTCCTATTACATACCGAGGAACACATTGATGTCGGCCGCAATGACCTCCTTGGCTGTGGGGTGGGACACGTAGCGCAGCTACAGGTAGTCTTCCAGGCGGCAGCAGAGGTTGCAGGGTAGCCCAGGCTTGCCCCCTGCACCACTGAAGCTCAGAGTCCTGTGCCAGGTGCACCCAGGACACCATGGCCATTAGCAGCAGCAGGGCATAGTGGGTTGGGCACCACTCAGACTGTGCAAATAGCTCCTTGCACTGCACCTAGGACACACACAAGAGGGGCATGCTTGGGGTGCCAGAGCAGCCACAAGATGGGGCTGGCCCCAGGGCACCTTCCCAGAGAGGCCCCCTGGGGGGAGGGGAGGGGCATGGGCAACTCCATGTCTCAGTCATTCAGGAGCCCCAAGTCTCCTGAGCCCAGGCATCATAGCCTTGGCAGCAGCACAGAACACCAGCTGGCTTGCAGGAGGAGAAGGGAAGCAGTATCTGGAGCTGTGGCAGCAAGTGCTGCCAGGAGCTTGACCTGTCTGAGCCTGGGAAGGAGATAGGAGGAGTCAGGCTGCCTGTAGCCAGCACCCAGCAGACCTCTGGCCCCTTGGGAGTAAGTGGGGACACAGGGTTTGGCTGGTTGCCGGGTGGCCCCAGACTTGTCTGGCCAACTTACCATGGTCCCTGGGCATCTGTGCATGCCTGACCCCCATTCTGAGGCCAGGTAGTGCATGGGCCCCTGGTACAGAGCATCTTATCTCAGAAATGTTGCAAACTCTCACAAACAGCTTCTTTTTCATGAAGCTCTGCAGGTTCTGCAGCTGCATGTGGGAGGAAGGCAAGAGCTGACAGCTAGGATGCAGCCTCAGGGTTATCGCCACCCATACCCAGGGCCCTGCAGATATGCCAGCTCTGCAGAAGGAGGACCCAGGACCAGTCCTGGCTGCAGAAGACTGTCTGGTAGATGCATGGGTGTGGTGGGCAGAGGACATCACTCATGAGGACGCATGTGACTGGGTGGACTGTGAATTCAGAGTGCAGCTCCTGGCCCTGGACTGGGAGCACACAGAGGCCCTGTGGGAGCTGGGTGCACTTGTGGCCAGGGCAGTGAAGACCATGGAGATTGAATGCTGACTGCTAGACATTGTCCTGGCCCTGGTGGTTGCCTTCATGCCACCCACTGCCCTGCCACTGACTGTAACCCTGCCTGGCCCCTAGCAGGCAGCCACCCACCACCCAGAAGCAGGCCCCTTCATGGGCCTGGGCAGAGGTCGAGTGCCACCTCCACAGGCCAGAAACCTCTGCCCCAGCCCCTGCCCTGGGTCCCACCCCACTCAGCACCCCCACCTAGATCCAGCCCTGCCACTTGCCCCAGCTCTACATGGGCACCCTGCTGACCCTGACAACTGTACTAGGGTGCAGGGCCCACGGCAAATCAGCCTGTGCAAGACCTGGACCCAGCATTGTGGGGGAGGGGCAGTGAGCAGCCAGACGCGAAGTCGGCCTGGCTCTGCGGGGGCCCCCAAAATGTGGGGCCCGGGGCATTTGCCCCCCCCAGAAATGGCCCTGCTCAGGCTCTACCCCCTAGGTGCCCCCATCCCACAGCTGCCCACTCCTAGAGGGCACCCACACAAACCACATTGTTGTGAATAATTTGCTTGGGGAAGAGGGTGATTTATTGTTGGGTGGGATGGATGGCAGAGGGGCTCTGTTTGGGGGGGGTCCGTGTATTGGGGAGGGGAAGGAGGGTCTGTTGGAGGGAGTGGAGAAGGGGGTCTGTTTGATATGAGGGGAATAAAAAGTGTTCTTTTGAGATGCCTGCAGTGAGCGTGCTGCTGGGGGTGGATGGGGGTTGGGGGGGATTCGTGGGCAGCTTTCCAGGTGGGTTACAGTGGGGAGTGCAGGAAGAGGTAATTGGCTGGTGCCTCTTGCACCTGGTGCCCCAGCCCACTGGTGGGTGTGCATTAGGGCAGTGAGGAGCTTTGGTTCACAATTCAATTTGGAGATGATTTGGCCTGATTCAGAGGTCGAATCTCCAAATCCAAATCGAATTGCTCAAAGCTTAAAACTTTCTGAATCAATTCAGAAGAGATTCAGTGATTTGGAGATAGTCTTTGAAAGGAAACAGAAACTTAGAAGAGGGAGGGGGGGTGGGGGGCAGCGGGGAGGAGGAGCAGGGGTGGGAAGGACTGACATCTCTAGTTGGCCAGTGAGTGTGATTTCTCCCTGAGTCCCCTTCCAATCACAGTGTCTGGGGGAGGGACATAACAGCAGCATAAAAGCCTCTGTCTGCAGGCTTTCTGTACCTTTTGTGAGCTGGTTCTGAGCAACAGCATCAGAAAAGTACTGGATTGGCTTGGCTTCCTAGTCAGCCACCTGCTCCTTTTTGTTCTTAGAAAGGATTGGAATAGGATATAGCTTAATTTAGCTTAGTTTAGAACCACTGTACTTTACTTATCCAATTCACTTCTTGCAATTTATATTTGTTCTCTTTTTTTTTTGCAATACTTTTAAAAAGGAAAGCTCAGAGTTTTCCATGGCAGTGTGATCCATCACTGTGCAAGGAAGCACGCATTACACACTCACACACATCATAAAAGAAGTCAGATATTCATAGAAGAAGAGGAGATTGTATATAGTTATTAGTTATTAATATTATTATAGTTAGTTTTAACAGTTTATATACAGACTAAAGACAACACAGAAGAAGTCAGCTAGAGATTCAGATTGAGATTAACACATGCAACACAACTCAGAGTCCTAGAAGAAGAAGAAGGAGGTATATTATTTTAGGTACACAACACAAGAAGAACAGTAGTAGTTACACATTCACATTAATAGCACATCACAGAAGACAGCGTATATAGTTTAGTTATTAATAATTATTATCATAGCAGAGTCAACACACAACACAGAGTGAAGAAACATACAACACAGAAGAAGAAAAAAGTCACACATTCATGTTCCTAATTCATATATCACAGCACAGAAGAAGACAGCATATTAGTTATTAATAATAAATCATAATCATAGCAGAGCCCACACAGAACACCAAGTAAAGAAACCACACAACTCAGAAGAAATCAGACAGACACGCACACCTTTTGCAGCACAGGAAAGATTAATATGAAGCATGCTGGAAAGGCAGGTGCCAGGTCTTCTGGCAGGGGAGGGAGAGGGGCAAAATAGACTCATCCTCTTCCCAAGCAGCCATGAGTGGAAGGTACCTGATATCCCTGCACCTGCACCACCTCCCCTAAATCCAGAAATAGGCACCAGCAGCAGAATGACCATCTCCTCCACCCCAATTTCATCTCCCAGCCTCCTGAAATGCAGCAGCATCGCCGTGGTAGTGAAGTGTTTCACTTCCTTGCCCCAGCTGATCTGCATTCAGCTGACTATGAGGTGCAGCCAGTATGCCACACAGTGGATGCCAACAAAGTTAGCATCACGGACAGCCTCAATGACCCTCAAGGGTCAAGGACCCAGGCCGAGCTCACCTCAAGGGTGAGCTCGGCCTGCCCAGCGAGCCACCCCTGTACCATGTAGCTCATAGCCATCATGATCTCCCTTGCCATGTGGGACTCATCCAGCACCTTGGCTTGGAGGACCCATTGACCCATTGCCGATGACTCCTTAGCCAGGTGATCCCCATAATGAGGGAACTGGAGAACCAAATGGAGAAGTTTCAGGGAATCAATTTTCCTGGCTGGGGCAAACAACTGTTACCAGATGTGCAGGCACTGGTGAGGCAGCTGAAGGAGGGCATCAGGAGATGGCTGGATCCCTTGCTGTCCAGTACAGTCCACATGCTGGCGGGCATGTGTGACCCGAGGGTGAAGGGGAGCATGTGCACTGGCAGCACCAAAACCCTTGATCACTGGATGCAGGTGCTGGTCAACAGTCAGGGAGGCAGAAGGGCAGAGGTGAAGGGTTGTGGAAGAGTGGGATTCACTTTCCCATGACAGCACTCCCAGTACCAGCAACAGCACCAGCCAGTCTCCTCCATGCTAGCCACTGCCAATTTGGGCCAAGGGCATGGCTTCAATGCTGGGGTCCAAACACACCAGACTCCAGCCTTGGGGTCGTAGCACTGAGGCTTCAGTGGTTACCTATCTCACCGAGGACATAGAGCCACTGGACTACAATCCTTTGGCCTACTGGGCAAGCCTCAGCCAGATGTGGCAGGATCTGGCCACGGTTGCTTGGCAACACCTGTCCTGTCCACCTATCAGTGTTCCAAGCAAGAGGGTGTTCAGCATTGCTGGGGATGTTGTGACATCCCACCGCACCTACTTGGATCCTGGTTTGGTGGAGCAGCTGGTGTTCTTGAAAGTGAACCTCCTGCTGCTGGAGGTCCCCAAGCTCCACCTGCAGATGGACTGAGTGCCACCCTCCTCACTCCGTCTGCACCTATTTCCTTTTTTCCCTTTTTTCCTTTTTTAAAACCCAGTTAATGCCCTGCTCTCAGCTGGAGAGGGCATGCCACTCATTGCATCACCAGCCAACAGGGGAAGAACATGTCTCTGCTGAGCTCGCTTCCATGCCAAGACAAACTCAGAGGTATGGGCTGGGGCTATGGGGAAGGAGGAGGCCCCAGGTCTTGAGCATGACCACTAAAACTGCGCCCTGCCATGGTAGAGAGGCCTGGTAGGACTGTTGGCAGCACAGCAGCCCCATAAATGCCAGGACCAACGATCCCCTGGTGAAAGGTGCGTAGGAGATGCCATAATCTCCAGCTAATGCATGCATGCACAAAGTCCTGGCTGGAGAAAGCCCAGAACTGTCACATGTTTAACAGGTCTGAGGCTTGCTGGGTGCAGTAGAGTTGTGAAGCTCCAGGTGAGCTCAGCTTAGCTGCCTGGGATGCCAGCTTTTGGGTTGAAAAACCCTTTGTCAGGCTGAGGAAGCACCTGCAGTTGGTGTGTCTGATGGTCCTGGATGGAAGGTATAGTAAAGAAGCCAGAGGCGGGGCCAGCATGCAATGCAGGCAAGAAAGCCAGTCAGTGAAAATGGAAATGGAGGCATCAGGGGGTGAGGGACAGGTTGGGATGGGGGGAAGGAAGGGTGATGTAGCAGAACAGGTACAGAGGTACCTGGGGAGTCAAGATACCTGTCCCTCACCCCCTCATGCCTCCATTTCCATTTTCACTGACTGGCTTTCTTGCCTGCATTGCATGCTAGGCCCGCCTCTGGCTTCTTTATTATTCCTTCCATCCAGGACCATCAGACACACCAACTGCAGGTGCTTCCTCAGCCTGACAAAGCTAAAATACATTTCTCTAACTATACAATTGCCCTACTAAAAAGACACCAGATTTTCTTACCTGTTGTCATGTAAAGTGGTGGACCAAACTGAGGCTATGAGGAAGGAGGAGACCTCATTGGGGCACTCTACCATGTTGATGTAGAGGCTCCAGCACCAGTGAGGGTGCACTTTAGCACAAATACACACACACATGCAGAGTCACACAGTGAGGGCACACCTTAACAGACATGCTAGAGAAGAAACAGCTCCTACTTGAGAGGAAAGAAGGGCTCTCTGTCAGTTTGCCTACCTGAGATGCTGCTGGTGCTACCGGTGCTCAGTCAGTCACTAAGTTATTTTACCTGTTGTCATGTAAAGTGGTGGACTGAGCTGAGGCTGTAGGGGAGGAGGAGACCTCATTGGGGCACACTACCATGTTGTGCAGAGGCCCCAGCGCCAGCGAGGGTGCACCTTAACACATGCACAATCAGTCACACAAGCACCCATGTCACGAGTTTTGCCTGTTAGCAGCCTGAGGTGCAGGGCCTCAGAACCCAGACTCCCCCTGTACCTATCTCCTTGACAGCTGGCAAGCTTCATGGCCACAGCAGGGCTTATCAGGCCTGCAATTTTCAACCCCCTGTGCCTTAACACACACACTGTGTCACCCATGTTACAGGTTTTCCTTGACAGCATCTTGAGGTGCAGTTTCCCAGAAACCCCTGCACCTACCTCCTTGAAACTTGGCAGGCTTTATGTCTTCAGCAGGGCATACCATCCCTGCATTTTTCAACCCATTGTGGCTTAACACACACACATGACATGAGTTTTGCTTGTCAGCAGCTTGAGGTGCAGTTTCCCAGAAATCCCTATACCTATCTCCTTGAAACTTGGAAGGATTTATGTCCTCAGAAGGTGCTACCATCTCTCCATGTTTCATCTGAATCAGCCAAAAAATGACCAAGTTATAGATATGTAATTGATTTCCCATTATACTGTATGGCCGAATCTCCGTATCAGCGCTGAATCTTCCAAAGCCGACGTGGCTGAATCAATTCAGAAAAGCAGTCTGAATCTCTGAATCGCATCACTGTCCTCTGAATTGGCCTAATCTGAATTGAATAGTTCTCTATTCGCACAGGCCTAGCATGCAGCCCATCCAGGGCCTCATGGCGGGCGTGCTACTGACACCACCATTGCAGCTGGTGCTCCCACTGCCAGGTGTCCTCCACCTGCCACACCTCCTCTGCCCAGGCCTTGCAAAACTGCTCCCCCCAGGCCTCACTGATATGCATCATGCAGGCTGCAACAATGACATGGGGGATGTTGTCCTTGGTGAACTCAAAGTGGGTGGTGAGGGTGCACCAGTGTCCCTTGAGCTATCTGAAGGTGCACTCCACCAGGGCATGGGTCCAGCCCAGGCACTGTTTAAAGTGGTCCTGGTTGGGGTCCAGCTGGCTGGTGTAGGGCCACATGAGCCAGGGCAGGAGTGAATAGGTGGGGTCCCTGATGAGGAAGGGTGGGACCACCACATTGCCCAGCTGCAGGTCCAGCACCCCAGCACTAAGAGCCTGCTCTGCACCAGGGCTGGCAAGATGGTGTTCCAAAACACGCAGGCATCACGGGCACTGCCAGCCAGCTTTCACATTGGTGAAGGTGCCACAGTGGTTAACGACAGCTTGGAGCACAACAGAGTGCTACCTAGAACACAACAGAATGCAGACCTAGACAGGCTAGCAAGTTCAGTGGATTGGAATCTGGTGAAGTTCAACATCAAGAAATGTAAAGTGCTCCACCTTGGGATGAGCAACCCCCGACGTACCTACAGGCTTGGTGACACCAAACTGACTAGCACCATGAATGAAAGGGACCTGGGAGTTATAATAGGCCACAGTATGAATATTAGCTGGCAGTGTGATGCTGTAGGCAGTAGGGCACATAATACTCTGGCATGCATCAATCAATGCATCTCCAGCAAAACCAAGAAAGCACCGGTGAGACCGCAGCTAGAGTACTGCATCCAGTTCTGGGCACCACACTTTAACAAGGATGTGGACAAGCTTGAGAGAGTCCAAAGAAGAGCCACCCATATGATCAGAGTCTTAAAAGGCAAGCCATATGAGGAAAGGCTGAGGGATCTGTGACTCTTCAGCTTGAGGAAAAGAAGGCTGAGAGGGGACCTGGTAGCAGCTTACCACTACACTAGGGGAATACATCAAGGGCCCAAGGCCCCGATGCACTGGGGGAATCCAAGGGCATGGAACCCCACCACTGCTACCAAAGGTTCATACATCTGGAGCACCATGGGCCGCAGCACATCCTGGAGGGCACCGCAGACCTCCAGGACAGCCTTCCTGGCAGTGGCCTTGCCAATATCAAAGAGATGACCCACATAATGGAGGTTGGCAGGCATGGCCAGCTTCAGCAGAGTGATAACCAGCTGGGTGTCTGGGGGGAGGGGCTGCTGTATAGTGGTGTCTTGCCACTCCAGATGCAGGTGGAGCTACTCCAAGAGGTCCCAGTAGGTGGCCTGGGTCATCCGGAATGCTTCCAGCCACTGGTCTTCATCCCAGGTCTGCTGGATGACGTGCAGCCACCAGTTCTGGTTGGTCCAGCAGACCTAGAGGTGGTGGGGCTGGAGGCCCAGGAGGGCAAGGACGGCCCTGGTGGTGGTGTCCTGGAGCTTGTTGTCAGTGTTCCTGCTGGGATCCAGTCAGCAGGGTGGGGTTTAGGTGGCAGCTGCATGATGGTACTGGCCCTGGGATAGCACAATGTGACTGGGCAGGCAGTCGCTACATGTAGGGGAGCTAGTAGGGGCCAGATGGCAATGGAGCAGCCAGTGGTTGGTGCAGTGGGCCAACAGGGCCAGCGCAGTGGCCAGCAAGAGCCTGGGGTGCTGGACATCACTGCTAGGGGCAGGGACTGGAGCAGCCATGGTGTGGGTAGAGGTGGTGACTAGATAGCTGCTGCATGCTCCTCCTGCACTGTGCACGCTGCTGCTAGCCAGGGACAGAGGGTGGGTCTGCCTTTTCAAAATGGCTGCAGCAGGAGCCTTGAGCTCCCCCTGATGGTGGCACAGGTCCATTGCAGGGCCTCAGGAAGTGGGAGCAGTTTGCTGCTAGGACCAGCAAATCTACTCCCACGTTCCTGCATGTGTAGATGCCTGCCTGGGAGCGTTTACTTGTGACTAGTTTACTTGCAAGTAAACTGGTCCCAGATCAAATGCATGTGTAGATGCACCCAGTTATGACTAAAAAATAAAACAGGGGAATTTCTGATCTGTTTGTAGATAGACTGTTTTGTTTTGTTTTTAAACAGAAACCCTTTATCTTTAAGGAAAAATGTTGATCTTGAGGGAACTTGTAATTCATTAGCAGATAGAGAAGGCAAAATAATATGGTGTAAGGAATCTTAGTAGAAGTTTTATTTTTGCAAGGAGCCTCAAAGTCAAGGTCAATATTGAAATAAAAAACAAATATGTCTTATAATAGTGTTCACTCAGTTCAGTCAGTGAACACATAACATCAATGCCATGAACCTAACTTTTGCTTGATAGGTTTGACTTGTATGACATATAGTGAAGTGTGAGGAAATAGCAGCAGCAGGCTTTTGGAGCAGTGCATCATCTGGCTGTCATATCGGCCAACTGGTTGTATCTATCTATGTTACATGGCAAAACCTTGATACCAAAGGGAAGCAGGATACACGGCCCTGAATGCTATTTTGCCACTCATATTTCATATAAGAAAACCCCATTCATTCAGGTGCATGATAGTATGAAATGATCAAAAGGGAGGTTATCTCCAGATTACTGAATTTAGCCATTTCTAATTACTTAAAAGCTGAATTAGCTTTTAAATATCAACTATAACCTATGTTTTAAATCAAAGGATAAATGTACATATTTCTGAGTAGAGTTCATTGGTATCTAATTCTGAAGGGTGGCATAAACTCACATAACTTAAATGATTGGCAGATTCCTTAAATTAACTGGCATTTTTAATGTAAATATACATTTTGGCTGTTTTAAAAGGGGATCAGGAGATGTTGCATGATCCTGGAGCAATGTAAGTTAACAGTAGGCATGCCTACACAAAATGCTATGGTGAGCTACATTGCTGTAGCTCGTTGCTATGGTCATGTAACTGCAGCAGGCATGAACTGTGATGCTGATGCTAATGTGCAGTAGCAACGAGCTACTGCACAGTAGCATTAGGGAAAACCCATGCGGCATCGGGACTGTGCAGTAATGCTGTTTAGTATTTAAGCAAGTACTAAATAACTGTGCAGTAACAACTGTGCAATCTGGCACATGTGTAGATGCTCCCAGTATCACCCTAACTTTGGTCCTGGATGAAGCAGGGTTAAAGCTGGAGTGGTTTCAGTATAACCTCAGAATAATAGCTGTATCATAGCAACTTAGATCAGGGGTTCTCAACCCCCAGCTGCAGGCCTCATCTGGTCTATGGCACTATGTCATCCAGCCTGTATGGATCTCATGTTCAGAAATTTGGCAGTGGGAACATGGTGGCACTGCTTCCCTGCTTCCAAATTTTCAGAACCAGGGGAAACCCCAGGCATAATGGAGTGGGCACCTGATCCCAGTGCATAGGACCCAATGCGGGGGAATTGGCGGGGTGGGGACAGAAGTGGGCAGTAGTGGGGTCCCAAAGCCCAAGCCCAGTGTGGGAGGCAAGGCAGGAGGGGGCATGCTCAGCACCTGAGGCCTAATCCAGTCCATGGATATACCTCATGCCTCACCTCTGGCCCATAGCACCAAAAGGTTGAACACCACTGCCCTAGATCATTGGAGTGCCCTTGGTCTCTCTAGTTCACAGATAAACTGGGTGTATGGACCAAATAAATTAGCTTATTAAGCTATACATTTTCTGTGTGTCAGACCACACAGACCAAACTGCTCCTGTAGCTGCAGAGGTGTTGGTTACTCTAGGATTGTTATGAAATGCAGTGGTGTGGCAGAGGCATGGATGATTTCACTGCTTTTACCCAATTTGTCCTGGTTCTGTGGAAATACAAAGCCTCTCAGTCTTATCTTCTGCAGACTAAATAAGCCTATTTCCCTCACCTTCTCCTCAGAAGTCATGTGCTCCAGCCCCCTAACCATTTTCATTGCCCTGAGCTGGACTCTCTTCAATTTGTCCACATGCTTTCTGTAGTGGGGGAGGGGGTGAGGAGTGACAGGGGGCCTCCGCAAGGCCACATCTCATGTCAGTCTGCCCACCTGTCTTGGGCAGTTGGCCCTGCCTCTCCTGCCACGACTTGATGTACTACTTGACATTATAAGTGGGAGGCTGCCCATTCACTGCCTCGATGCCAGGGGGCACTATCCATTAGAGCTGTGTGAGGCTTCAGACAGAGCTTTGGATCTGGAGAAACTTTGGATGCTTTGTGGTCCAAGCAGCACATCCGGGTTGAAGCGTTGGCCTCGTTAGGCTTCCTGAAGTGGTTCAGAGCCACCTCGGAGATCCAGCCATAGGGAAACAATAAAGTATCTATAACTTTGTTGTTTTTTGTCCAATTTGGATGAAATTTTCAGGGATGATAGACTCTGCAGAGAGGATGCAGCCTGCCAAGTTTCAAGAAGATCAGTGCAGAGTTTTGTGGGGAATGGCAACCCAAATTCTTGAAAGCAATACTCATGTCACATCTAGGCATTACAACATAGCGGGGTGAAAACTGCAGGGGTGGTAGCTCTGCAGTTTTCAAGAAGATTGGTGCAGGGGTTTGGGGGGAACTTCCCCTCAAGCTGCGGACAAGCAAAAATCGTGTGGGACTGACTGTGTCTGTCTTGGGGCGGGGAGGGGAGACTACTGCAAGCCTGGCTGCTAAGCTACTGTGTTACCAGTTACCAATCAGTCAATCAGTCACACTCAGGGGACCAGGGACTTAGGGACCAGCTCAATACAGAGGACCTAGCTACTACATAATGACTTAATGAGCATCAATTAGCATCTACAAAACCAGGCTAAGGAGAGGAAAGAATCATTATGGACAATCACCTGCCCCAAGACAGACACAGTCTTGGCACAAGTTTTGTCTGTCAGCAGCTAGGGGTGCAGGGCCCCAGAACCCCCTGCACCAATCTCCTCAACAGCTGGCAGGCATTGTGGCCTCAGCAGGGGCCACCATCCCTGCAGCTCCCACCCCGCTGCACCTTAACACACACAGTGTCACCCATGGCACGAGTTTTGCTTGTCCACAGCTTGAGGTGCAGTTCCCCCCAAACCCCTGCACCTATCTCCTTCAAACTTGGAAGGCTTTGTGGCCTCAGTAAGAGCTACCAGCCCTGCAGTTATGACCCCACTGTGGTGTAACACACAGCCGTGACATGAGTTTGGCTTTTAAGAATTTGGGGTACAGTTCCCCCCAAACCTCTATACTGAACTTCTTCAAACTTGGCAGATTTCATGCCCTCAGCAGAGGCTACCACCCCTGCAGGGTTCATCCAAATCAGACAAAAAACAACAAAGTTATATATATTTCATTGATTCCCCATTATACCCTATGGCCGGATCTCCTAGGCAGCTTCGGAGCTGCTTCGGCCGGATCGAGGCGGAAATCTGGTCTGGAGCTCCGGATCAGATCACAGCCACCCGAAGCGGCCGGATCTGAAGCTGAATCGGATTGCTGCCAACTCGCACAGGCCTACAATCCATGTCTCCGTACCTCCCCTACACCATGGCCCCTGCCTCGCAGATGGCATCCAACTTATAATCATACCCCAGCTTGAGGCTGGGTCAAACTCAGACCATTGTTAGGCCTCTCACATACTGCCCTGTTCTGGGCCTCCCTCATACGATCCCCCTCTCCCCTCACTGGGGCCTCTACCACTTTGCCCTTTCTCACTGGGCCTCTTGCACACTGCCCTCACTGGGCCACATCCATCCTGACCTGATCCCCTGAGTGGCTCCTGTAGGCCATCAGGCTTGCCTCTTCACTCCTTGGTTGGCTAGTGTCAGGGGATCACCGCCTAAGGACATGGCCCTCTGCGCCCTGATGACATCTGGGAGCCTGCCCTCACTGAAAAGAAAACCCTGGTGACTTAGCCAGACTGGAGTTCCTCCTTGCTCTCGTATGCCATGACATTGGTGTTTTACTGGGTTCTGGGTGGGATGGTGTTCACCCAGTCTGACCAGCTGTGGGCATCTCCAGTGGGTTCAGCTGCAGGAGAGAAAAAAACAACAATGAATAAAAAAAAAGAAAGGAAGAAAAGGAATTAAAACTTGACTAGCAGGCTTAGCTGCTGCCCTGTCTACAGCCCACCAGCTCTCACAGATCCTGCCGCATAATTTTTACAGTAAAATCAATTAACTATGTCTATGAAATCTATGAAACTAACATGGCACTGTGATAATTAAGAGATTGCAGTGGCAATTAACACCCATTATGAGTAATGAGTTCCTCCAAGCTCTCAGATCAATCCATCTGCCTCCCCGTTTCCCGGGGAAGTTCTCCACAAACAGAATGTTCGGTGGGTCCATCCAGCCCGCCTTCCCTCACTCTCCTCTCCCTTTTGCTGGAGCTGCCCAGTCAGAAATAGCCCCTGGGTGCCGGGACAGCCAATCTGGCACACCTGATGAGGTAATAAAACAGGCTCCAGGCATGCCAGGAGTTCCCTCCACAGCGTGGCAATCTTCTTTACAAGTAACTCATGGCTAGGGGTGCTGTGCTCCCATGAAAGGGCACTATTAGCCTCTTCACAGCTGGCGCATAGCTTCTTGGGCCCTTCGCAACCCTCATCTGCATGATGGCTGGGCAATTCACCAAACACTGGGCTGACTCTGCCCCTATCCCCTCACCGGGAGACTTCTCTCTCTCTCTCTCTCACACACACACACACACACACACACACACACACACACACACACACACAAAATTATGGGGGTTGGCCCATATGCTGCCCTTCAGGCCATCACTTTGGCCCTACTCAGCACCCGTACTGCACAGGCGTTCAGGCCACTGCTGCACATGCTTCTCTGTGAGGGCCACATGATCTGTCACTCCCTTTCTCGGGCCACACTATTGCCCTCTTTCTGGGGCCTCTGGGGTCATACACTCACCCCCCTCATGGGGCTCAGGTGCCTCTATAGGTGGGTCTGACCCCTGACACTCATAATTACCCACTGAGGAGTCATACCCAAGACCAGGAGCTTCCTGCCATCCCCAATAGCTCCTGCCCTTACTTCCAGGATGTTCTGAGCAGCAGCTCACCCGGATGCTGCCTCCTCAGCTGCTAGCAGCAAACTGCTGCATCAGCCCTGTGAGCTTGAACCTAAAATGGCCACCTCATCGGGGCTGGCCTGCACCTGCAGGCTGCCTGCTCCCAGCCCTTAAAATGGCAAGCACCAAAAGTGCACTGCCACAGGGGGTCAAAAACTGGACACAGTACTCCAGATATGCCCTCACCACTGCTGAATAGGGGGAATAATCACTTCTTTTGGCAGTGTTCCTACTGATGTAGTCCAGTATGCTGTTAGCCTTCTTTGCAACGAAGGCACACATTTGGCTCATATTCAGCTTATGGTCCACTGTAGCCCACAGGTCCTTTTCTGCAGAGCTGCTGCTTAGCCAGTCACTCCCCTGCCTGTAACTGTGCATGGGATTTCTCTGTCCTAAGTTCAGGACTTTGCACTTGTCCCTGTTGAACTTCATGAGTTTTTTTTTGGTCCAGTCCTCCAATTTGTCAAGATCTTTCTGAATCCTAGCCGTATCCTCCTGCATATCTACTACTACCCCCAACTTAGTCTCATTTGCATACTTTCTGAGGGTGTACTCTATCCTGTTTTCCAGGTCACTGATAAATATACTGAGCAAAATCAGCCCCAGAACCAGCCCCTGGGGCACTCCATTTGATACCAGCTGCCAACTAGACATCAAGCCATCAACTACTACCCTCTGAGCCCAAAGATCCAGCCAGTTTTCTATCCACCTTACTGTCCATTCATCCAACCTGTACTTCCTTAGCTTGTTTGCCAGAATATTGTGGGAGACTGTATTAAAACCCTTGCTAAAAATCAAGGTATATCACATTCACTGAGCCAGTTATCTCATCATAGAAGGCAATCGGGTTGGTCTTGCCCATAGTGAATCCTTGCTGACTGTTTCTAATCACCTTCTTCTCCAAGTGCTCAGAAACGGATTCCTTGAGAACCTGATCCATGTTTTTTCCAGGGACTGAGGTGAGGCTGACTGGTTTATAGATCCCTGGATCCTCCTTCTTCCCTTTCTTAAAGATGGGCACTATATTTGCCCTTTACCAATCATCTGAGACCTTCTCCAATCACCACAAATTTTCAAAGATGATGGCCAGCAGCTCTACAATCAGCCAACTCCCTCAGCAACTTTGGGTGTATCCCATCTGGCCTCATGGGCTTGTACATGTACAGCTTTTCTAAATAGTCCTTAACCTGTTCTTTTGCCACTGTTGTCTGCTCACCTCCTCTTCAAACTGTGCTTTCAGGTGCAGTACTCTGGGAGCTGACCTTGCCTCTGAAGACTGGGGTGAAAAAGGCATTGAGTACTTCAGCCTTTCCTGCATTCTCTGTCACTAGGTTGCCTCCCCCATTTAGAAAAGAACCCACACTTTCCCTAATTCTCGTTTTGTTGCTGACTCAACATAATCACATTTCCTATGCATAATCCATCACTATCTCTCTTGAGAATTTCTAGAAAGAACACAACAATTACTCCCTGCTGTTCAATAGACACCAAATGAGACACAACCCTGCCTTTACACTAAGGACTGAGGCACATGAACATGGGTAAGAGAACATTTTTTATAAAACAGCTACCCCCTTTCTGATCTCACAATCCTCCTGTTCACAGATAATTTACAGAACAGCTTCAGAAGGCAGGCCTGGGAACAAAAATTCTGGACACTAAAAAAAACAAGGACTAAAGATAGATATTGACTTTATGACTCATTTCAATTTACTTGGGATCTCTACTAATCTGTTTGCACCCCGCAGGTGGTAACTACCCTTTTCCCTCATGAATGGTCTTGCTTTCCCGGTAGTCAGACTATCCTTTCTATTAGACTTCTCTTACTGAAGACTGTTTATTTTTATTTACATATGGATTTTACACAGGCTGCTGTTCTATCTGTTACAAATTGGGTCTGCTTCTTTCCCAGACCTTGTGCCTAAAAGTTTGTCTAAGATCCCTCCCAACTATACAGTCAGTCCAGTAAAAGATATCATCCAAAAAAATTCTTGGCTCACATACTTCCTGGACTATCATGACTACATCACTCCAACACCACCTAAATAAAAACAGTATAAAATATACAGAGCTCTTTTCCTGAAGGTCTGTGCTAGCCTTGTCATTATATGTGACAATAGAGAACAGCAGGGAAAACGCTCACAGTGGGGAAACAACTTTTGGAATACAATAAAAAGGAATACTAAGGATAGTAGAGTTATCTGAAATATCAGCTTCACAAGGAAACAGGATTGAGCCATAAACAGAATTTAAAACTGGTATGTATAATTCAGTAAATCTGAAATAAACTTGTGATGTTATCACAATTTTTTTCTAACAATGCTCTGTGCAATGTTCTCCTGTGTGGTTGTGCTGACAGTGTTTGAAATTGTTTGTATATTGTTTCTTCTGGTTACTTTCAGGTTTGGGTAGGTCAGCTGCTAGCCTGTTTTTTAATGTGCTGTTTAAAATGCATTTGAAGCTGATCTTCGATTACCTTGTTTTGATTTGTAGAGAAGGTGATTTTGTTTGAAAGGAAATACATATATATAGTTTTTTACCCTTTTTGATAGTTCAGCTTATCCTTTAAAGGATATCAAGTGAGGTGTTTCTCAGCTTTTCATTCCAGAAGCTTGCAATCAGTTTTCTGTTTTGAGCCATTCAGAGTTTTGATAGAAATTCTTAAGCTACTTCTGGTTGGCCAGTGTCCATTTAGTCAGATAAAAAATAATATTCTTGCAGAGAAAGAGAGGAGGACACAAATTTTATTTCTCTGTCTGGGTCAGTTTAAGATTTCAAACCTATCTGTACACATTCCAATATCCTCATTTGCTCCTTGGTCTCTTGTTACCCTGAGATCAATTTATGCTCATTATAACCAAAGTTTCAACTGCTCCCATATGTGTCTGTGGATGATTCCCTACCCTCAAATTACCACTGCAATCTTGATGTTGACTGATGTATCTGCACTGCAAATGCAATGAATTCCAAAGTTGTTCCCATGATCACTTCTGATTTCTGAGTGTCTTTGTTTTCTGCGGCCTGTGGTGAACATGAGAGGTGTGAGGCTGTGTGGAAATTGCTGTTACTAGACAAGAGAGACATAAAGTACGCCCACAAAGTCTCCAGAATCATTGATCTGATGAAAGATTTTCATTCC
>NW_005842521.1:896872-900605 GCF_000455745.1 Alligator sinensis
TAAGAATGCACTATCTATTCCATAACAAGCTTTCTCTTTGCCTGCACCTTATCCTATTTCCATCTTTCCTTCTTCTCTCTTTCTTCTTGGCTACAGAGGACCAACTCACAGGATCATAATGAATTCTTGTATGGAATGTGAAGTTACCAATACAATCATAAATGAAAACTTTGAGTTATGAGGGTTACCGGTCACCATAGTGTGTGCGCCGGGTCACCGGGGTGAGGCAGGGAGCTCCAGGGTTGAGCCTGGGATGCCACAGGAGAAGCTACAGCTCATCTGCCTGCTCCCCCAGCTGCCCCCACTGGGGCAAGGCAGGCAGCTCTGGGGCTGAGCCAGGTGGCCATGGAAGAAGCCACAGCCTGTCCAGCGACTCCAGAGGCTCCTGCCACTTGTCCAGGAGGGCATGGGGAGGGGTGGGGGAGGGACATGTGACCCCCAGATCTGGTCTGGGAGGTGCAGGCTGCACTCAGGGCAGATCTGGGGGCACATGCCCCCTCCCCCCCCATGTACTTCCAGACACGTGGCCAGAGAAGCAGTGTGCCACTCGCCTGGGAGCCATTTGCTAGGCAACTCCTCTGGTGCTCAGTCATCGCTGCTGCTGCTAGAACTATAGCTGTATGGTACAGTTCTGCACCTGTATTGAAAACAGAATAAGTCCCAGTACTGTATAGTACAGTACTTTACAACAAGTTCGCTGTGCGGCCCATGCGCTGTTCTGTTTCCAAACTGTGCATAATAATGGCAGAAAAGCATAAATCCGGTGGAAGTGATATTTCTTCTTCTAAGAAACATAGAACAATTACTATGGAAACAAAAATGAAAATAAGAGGTCTGAAAAAGGTGAGACCCCGACTGAAATGGGTAGAACTTTGGATATCCCCCGAACGACTATCGTGACCATCCTGAAAGACAAGGCAAGAATTCAGGAGCATACTAAGGACTCAGCTCCTATGCAGTCAACTCTGATAACTAAGCACTGTGTTGGGCTTATTACTCAGGTTGAGAAACTGTTAATCATTTGGCTGGAGAATCAAAATAAACGCCGTGCTCCTGTGAGTTTAGGCATCATTCAGGAAAAGGCTAGGAGTCTTTATGATGATCTAAAGAAACAACAGGGGGAGACTTCTAATGCTGAGCCTTATACTGCAAGTAAGGGGTGGTTTATGCGTTTTAAAGCCAGGGCCAATTTGCATAACATCAAGGTCTCAGGTGAAGCTGCCAGTGCTGATGAAGAGGCAGCTCATGCTTTTCCTGAGACACTGGCTGAAATCATTGAAGAGAATGTCTATTGTGCTCAGCAAGATTTTAATGTTGATGTACTCGACTCTTTTGGAAAAAAATGCCGTCGAGAACCTACATTGCCAAAGAGGACAAAACCATGCCAGGGTACAAAGCTGCTAAAGATAGGCTCACTCTTTTGCTTGGTGCCAATGTTGCAGGTGACTTTAAACTTAAACCTTTACTTGTGTACTATTCAAAAAACCCCAGAGCTATGAAAGGACATTCCAAGGCATTTCTACCAGTGATATGGACATCCAATCCTAAGGCATGGGTCAATAAGAACATTTCTGAGGATTAGTTTAATCATAATTTTGTACCAAGTGTCAGGAATTATTGCAGCAAAAACAACCTTGCATTTAAAGCGTTGTTAATCCTCGACAATGCTACTGGTCATCCAACCATCCTTGATGACATGCACCCTGACATCAAAGTGGTGTTTCTGCCCCCCAACACCACCTCATTGTTGCAACCTATGGACCAGGGGGTAATTGCATCTTTCAAGGCCTACTATCTTAGGTGCACATTTGCCCAGACCATTAAGGCAATTAGGAAGGAAGGTGGACCAACTCTGAAGGACTTCTGGAAGGGCTTCAACATTTACCATGCAGTTAAGAACATTGGTGAGACATAGAATGAAGTTAAACAATCAAATTTGAATGGTGTTTGGAGAATATTGTATCCTAAGTTTGTGTCCGTCTTCCAAGGTTTTACAGACACTTTTGAAGAAGTGACCAAAAATGTTGTGGAAATGGGCAAAGAACTCAAATTACACATTGCACCAGAAGGTGTTGATGAGTTGCTGGCATCCCGTTCTGAAAATTTAACCAATGAGGACCTCATTGAATTGGAACAGCAAAAAGTGGCAGAGGAAGAAGATGTCTCCACTGTTGAAGAGACTCCTCCTCGTAAAGTCTTGACAACACAAGTGTTGGCTGAGGCATTTCAACATTTGGAAGCTGCCATGTCCCTGTTTGAGGAACATGACCCTGACATTGAATGCAGTTCATCAGTGAATAGGGGCATAACCAGCTTGTACAGCTGCTACAGAGAAATTTACCAGCAAAAGAAGAGAACATCTGTCCAAACTTCCTTGTGCACTTTCTTTAAGAAAGCAGACAAGACTCCTGAGAAGATCCCAGCCAAGAACCCTTCAAACAGTCCAGCAAAGTCACCTCAAAGTCCTTCCAAATAAATATGATTGCTGTTTACAATACTGTATAAATACATAAATAAATACATATAGGCAAGTAGTTTCATAGTAGCTAGGGTCAGGAGGGACCTGAACAGATCATCTAGCCTGACCTCCTGCCACAGGCAGGAATAAATGCTGGGTTCACAAGACCCCAGACAGGTGATCATCTAACTTCTTTTTGCATTTACCCAAGGTGGGGGCAAGGGCCATGTGACAGCTGAAAAGTATGTCTGTGTGATAAAGGTGCTTGCTGAAGGCTCTATGAAGATTAGACAAAGTGTTTTTCTGTATTTGTTTAGACATTAAGCTATACGTTGTTGCTACGAGCCTAATTAAAGTTTAAAATGTAGTAAGGCCTTGTATAAAGTAAAGCCTAGTAAATTTAGCAAAGCCTTGAAGTAGTAAGGCCCTGTGGTGTAGTTAAAATTAACCTTATCAAAGGAATGCAAGGCTTGTACTACTATTGGTCAGTCTAAGGACAGTTGAAGTAAAAAGAATCTAAGTGGCTGTACGTTATCAGTACCGTTTAGAAGCTATAAATTAGCTAAAACATCCGGAATCATTCTGAAGGAAGATACAGCTCTGTAAAAAGGATTAGTTAGCTGTTGACCTGGATCAGTGGGCCCATGGATCTCGAGAAGCCTGTAACAGATATCCATTCTGAGCCGATCCACACGAGGCCTGCACACCTGTTCCTCGGGCAATCGCCCACCTTCTTTCCTGCCATGCCTTGCTGTTAATTGATTAATTGATGTTAATTAGCAGGAGGTTGCCCTTGTGCTGCCCCGATGCTAGGGGGCGCTATCTGCGGTTCCATTTCCTCCTCTACACCGCAGCCCATGCCTCCGATGGAATAAACATTATGTCCTATTACAGTCTGGCCCCTTTTGTCCTCTCTGGGCCTTCCTTCCTTTGACACGCACCCTCTCCAGCGCTAGGGCTCTCCCCGGCCCTATCTCCCTATGTGCCGTCTTCTCCAGGGCCTTCTCAACAATGCTGCCCCCTCTCTGGGGCCTCCTCAGTGATGCTGCCCCTCTCTGGGGCCTCCTCAGCAATGCTGCCCCCTCGCTGGGCTCACCACGCCTGCACTGGGTTTCTCAGCAATGCCCCCTTCTCTGGGGCCTCTCAACTGCCCTTCTCTGGGGCTGGGGTCTGTGCACCCCAAATGCTGTGCCCTCACTGGCGCTGGGGTCCCCACACCACTGTGAGTCCCCTATGAGGCCTCCTCCAACCCCTAGTAGCCTCACCCAAACCACC
>NW_005842521.1:900807-901403 GCF_000455745.1 Alligator sinensis
CTGGGGTCAGGCTTCTCCTCACATCTTTGCTCAGGGAGCTCCCTCCTCTCTGACTGCTGGCAGGGAACTGCCTCTAGCCTTAGCTCTTTAGGTTTATAAGGGAGCCAGGCCCTGCCCGTTCTGGTCAGCTGACCTCCTCTGGCTGCCCTGGCGACCTGCAGCTGGGCTCCTTATTCACTGCTAGGGACCTTTCCCTAGCAGTTTCCCCTCTTTAGGAGCAGGGTACCTCAGTGCTCTGCGACAGAGCCCAAGGACTGAACTCCAGGGTCCTTCCTGGTACCTCTTGGACAGCGCTGATCAGGGATGCCTGACTTCACTGAACTTTGTGAAAAAAGAAACTTGTTGTACATCAGGCATCAGAGGGGGCTGCCGATAAGTTGCTGATGCAAATTATTCTAGTCTGTCATTGTTTGTCTTGTTAGTACACGTAGTTGTGTTTTTGTTAAGTCAATAAACCTTTCTTACCTTTCTACCCCCATCATACTCTCAATCCTGAACCCTCCATAGGTGGTTGGGACAGACCACTTCCCTAGGAAGCTGGTTCCAGATCCTGGCGACCCTAACTGTAAAATATTGCCACCTGATCTCTAACCTAC
>NW_005842521.1:901946-907658 GCF_000455745.1 Alligator sinensis
CCCACTTTTGTAGTCTGTCTAAATCTATTTGCAGCCTCTCTCCCTTCCAGTGTACCCACCTCACCCTACATCTTAGTGTCATCAGCAAACTTGGACAATGTGCTTTCAACCCCCTTGTCCAAGTCACTGATGCACATGTTAAACAGTGCGGGCCCAAGGACTGAGACCTGGGGAGCCCCACTGCTCACTTCTCTCCAGGTTGAGTACGACCCATCCACCACTACTCTCTGGGTGCGCCCCATCAGCCAGTTTTTTACCCATCCAACTGTGTAGGCATCAATGCCACAGTCGCTTAATTTATTAATGAGAATGGGGTGAGAGACAGTGTCAAAGGCCTTCTTAAAGTCTAGAAAGACTACGTTCACAGCAACACCATCATCCAAGGATTTAGCTACTTGGTCATAAAAGGCAATCAGGTTGGTCAGGCAGGACCTGCCTTTGATGAACCCATGCTGGTTGCCCCTGAGCATGATCTCCCCTGCTGGCCCCCCACAGATGTGCTCCTTGATGATTTTCTCCTAGATCTTCCCCGAGGACCGAGGTGAGGCTTACGGGCCTATAGTTACTTGGGTCCTCCTTCTTCTCTTCCACAAGGAAGTACTAAAGCACCGTGCCATAGCAACTTCACCAGTTGGCAATGTGTAGACATGTCCTTAGTGTCTCTGTGATAACCCATCTCAGGAAGGTTTTGTTTTTCCTTATGATTGTTTAGTTATGATCCAATTTACATGTGCTTCCTTGCAAATTAAAGATACATCAACGTTGACATTTCAAATATGAAAATAATCAAGAAACTGGTGCAGATGGTATTAGAGCCATGTGCACCCAGATCCATGTGGTGAGCTTAATCATAAAAGGTAGAGGGAGAATTGAAGGCTCTCTCTCACCTGCCTGCAGTCATGCACTGGTACCAGAATTGTCAACCCAAGCATGGGCGACCGGTGCCATGCCCCCACTCCCCGGCTGCCACTCATGGGGTGGGGGGCATCGGCGCTCCTGCCTTTACCCCTGTCCATCACCAAAGTGAGGAGTGCAGCCTGTCAGGGGGTGCACCAGCACTCTCAGGGGTTGGACGTGCACCCTTGTGCACCTACCATGCATCGCCAGTGATACCCAAGAACATATTTTTATTGACAACCTGCAAACTTCTTATGGACAACCAGACTTTTTTACTGAGTGCAAAGGGAATGCAAAGTACAAAAATCCACATGTTTTTGTGTAGTTCATAGGCACGAGAGCATTTCAATCCACTCCCCTATGCCTCAGAATATTATTAAATACAGACCTGTTGCAGCAGCAAAAAGTCTGATTCTCTTCTTCCATTGCAGCTGTGAAATTTTCCATTCAGGAGGCTGGAGCAAGGTGGTAGAATGTAACTAGGGCGGGAGGCAGGGATTTGCACCACAAAGTGGACAGGAGGGAGGAGGGGATTTGAGTGCAGGAGGGGACAATCCTAACTATGGCCCGTGTGCTTGGAATATACTCCCTGGGAGCTAGGCCAACCTTTGCCTGCCCCAAGAGCAAGCAAGGAGGAATTCTCTCTCCCACATACATAGTCCCTAAAGCATTTCTGAAAACTTTTGAAGGTCCCAGCAGACAAGAGTGAGGGGAGCAGGATTGCTAACCATTTATAAATTTAATGGACATCTAAATATTTTTTTTGAGTCTATGAACAAGTGCTTTCAGCTATTTTTTAAGTTTGTTTTTTTCTGCAAATTTTCAGATAGTTGGCAATGCTTACTAGCATTCGTGAGAGCAGCCATTATCTTTCTGACCTTCAGCATGCATGACATTCACTCGTGTTGCTGGGTGAAATTCATCCTGTGGCCAAGGGCAATTTACTGTTAATTAAGTTGTAGTTTGGGACACCACGGGCCAGATTCTGTTCCATTTATTAGGTGTGTTAGTAGGCACCTAAATGTGATTCTATTCCACCTTGCTTGAGTCCCTGAAAAACAGATCATACAAGAAGTGGGTGACTTGTCCTCCTCCTTACTGCTTTTTTGTGACTCAGTTCTAGGGCTAAGACAAAGGTATGTTAGAAAAGTACCTGTATTAATGGCTTTTCAGGACTTGAATTGGGTGGAGTAGAATTGCATTTAGGCTCCTAAATCCATTTAGATGGCCAATAGGGGAATACTGTCTGGCCCTAACGGTACAGACCACACCCCCATAGCGTAATCATTGTGCTTCTGAGGGGGACTGTCAAAGCTGACACGAGAATTGTTTTCATGTTTCATTGGTCAGATTTGATGCAGGCAACTGTGGGGCATGTTGCTCCCAACCTGTCCTGTCAGTGACCTCCGACCTGATCTAAAGGACCACCCCTGTCTTTGGATGGAGGTAAGTTAAATTACATGCTTCAGAATTGTTTCAATACTGCCAGCATTTGAGGCAGAAGTTGTAATAATGATAAAAAAGCACCAGTGTAATGGATACCATCATAACTCTGTAACTACAGTTTAGGTTTTGAAAATTACAAATATGTGTTTAAGTAAGGCTAACCAGAAAGTACTAGATGGTGCTTTAACTGTGGCCAGCTGTATAGTATTTAGAAATTAGAAAGGAACGCTTTCCCTTTCCAAAGTGGAAAAATTGTTGCACATTTGTATGTGCTGAGCATTTGGTAGTTTTTCCACCTCTACAGTACATCACTGTGTAATTCAGAACATGCAAATAACCAGATGTTGAGGCATATGTTAAGCAGCTATTTTTATTCTTCCAACTCACACAGGAGGTTGTATATGCAGAAGTGCTAATAGTGTAAGTTTTAACTACATATTTTTTTTGGCCTTGATTCTATGTCCATTGAAACCAGTGGAAAGTTTCTAATTGATTTTCATGGCTTTTTTATCAGATATTATTGGTCCAAAGGTCATGGCAAACTTTACCTTCCCAAACGGTAAATACTGAACCCATTTTTTCTTTTAACTATATGTATGAGGCGGTTTCTCTTCCTGCTTTGTGATCTCAGGTGAGCATCACAACTCCTTCAACTGCCCTTTCATTTCTTTATTAACTCTTTTATCACAGAGCACTGAGGTGCCCTGCTCCTAAAGAGGAGAAACTGCTAGAGAAAAAGCCCTAGCAGTGAATAAGGAGCCCAGCTGTTCGTTGCCAGGGCAACTGGAGTCAGCAAACGACCCACAACTGCCAGCGGTCAGCTGGATGTAAGGGGCAGGGCCTGGCTCTTATAAAGCCCAAGGAGCTGAGGCCAGGGTAGTCCCCTGTCAGCAGCCAGAGAGGTAGGAGCTCCTAGGCCAGGATGTGAGAAGAAGCCTGACTGAAGGTACAGCTTAAGCTGAGTAAAGGGTGGCAGCTCTAAGATGTCTGAGCAACATGGTTTTAGCCAGGAGGCTTTAAGTTATGTTACAGCCTAGGGGCTTGTGTTTTGCTTTGTTGTTGTTACACCGGTGGCTTGGAGGAGGCTATTAGGGGTTGGAGGAGGCTATTAGGGGTTGGAGGAGGCCTCATAGGGGACCCACAGTAGCATGGGGACACCAGCGCCAGTAAGGGCGTGGCATATGGGGTGCATAGACCCCAGCCCCCAGAGAGGAGGCACTACTGAGAAGCCCCAGTGCGGGCATGGTGAGCCCCTGAGGAAGGGCGTAGCACTGCGGTGAACCCTGAGGAAGGGCGTAGCATTGTCTTAAACCCCGGAGAAAGGGGGTAGCAGTGTGGTGGGCCCTGAGACAGGGCGGCTTTACCGAGAAGGCCCTGAGAGAGGGGGACAGCACTTAAGAAGGCCCTGAGAGAGGGCAGCAGTACAGAGAAGTCCCTAGAGATGGGGGCAGCACTTAAGAAGGCCCGAGGAGAGGGCAGCAGTACTGAGGAGCCCCAGAGAAGGGGGCAGTATTATCGAAAGGGGCAGCGTTGTGGAGAAGGCCCTGGAGAGAAGGGCAGTGTTATTGCGAAGGCCCCAGAGAGAGGGCGGCACTATAGAGAGGACTCCAGAGAGGGCGAGTGTATATTTGACAGACTATTCCAGCTGCGAGGCTTGGGGCATGGTATAAGGGGTGGTTGGAGCCACGCATAGCCCTTAAGGCTAGGGTGCCCCTGAAGCACCCATCATAGAGTGAGACCCACGAAGAGCCCGGGAAACCACGGGGTCTGAACCAACACCAAGAGGGCATAAGGCAGCCTCCCAAACTTATCTAAACATCAAAGACATGGCAGGGGAGAATTAGAGGGTGCCCTTGGGCTGACTTGGCACGGAGAAAGGGGCCTTAAGGAGATCATGGCCCTCCTGTAGGACCCCGCCTGTGACATCTTTATATTACCACTTACTTTTATTGCTCTATTTCTTATAAGTCCTGCGAAACAAGTCTCCAATTTGGCTTCCTTTCCCACCTGACCTCAGTTTCTCCCACTGAAGACTTTCAGATGTGGTTGATTTTGTACAAATAAATTGTGTTTCAGGCTATAATCTCCATGCCCTTTCTACCCATATAAAGGAAACTCATTACACAACTGTTAATGTCAGGTCAGATAGAAATGTATGTGATTGAGTTATATGAATGAGAGAGGCATGTAGGTGCAGCAAAGTTGTTTTTGTAGTATGCCTCTTGAATTGGCTGCTGTTAGGGCAGGCTGATGGCATTTGGGATTCCTGAACTTTAGTCTAAAATGATTGGCTGCAGTGACTTGATTTTCTGTTTTGATGTCTGGCCAAGCACAGTTAGCTGATAGGTGTGGATGCCTAAAAGATTGCTCTGAAAGATTGCTCTAGCTGAAGGGCACTGACAAAGCAGTGCCAAAGCCACAAGATTTCCCAGCCTTTCAGTCAAACAGTTTACTGAGGCAGGGTTACAAAGGGGAACTAAGAGAGAGATCCAAGCCTGGGCTAGAGATGGTCTTCCCTAGGCAGTAGCACAAGGATTTTCAAAGACCACAAGGAGCCAATTGACTGCTGGATCCAAAAACTGCTCTTACAGTGGCTTTATACTCACTACATGGTCTAGATGCTGTATTTATCTGTAAGAAGTTTATCTGTTAAGAGTCATGAGGCAGGAAACAAGAAATTCAAAAGACTGCCTTTCCAGCAGGGCCTCTCTGTAGGGCTGTGCGAAGCTTTGGGTGCTGATTCGATTCAGAGGAGATTCGGTCCGATTCAGTGGCTGAATCTCCAAATCTGAATTAAATCAGGGGACCAATTAAAAGGTCCAAATTGATTCGAAGCTCTCCAAATCTTTGGAAAAGTTTCGGAGACCTTTGTTTATTTGGACAGTCACTGCCCGCTGCAGCAGGGAGCTGCAGGTGGACTCGGAGCTGGTAAGTAGGGGTGGGGGACGAGGGGCTGGAGGAGGGGGTAGGGGACCATGAGGGGACCTCTGCCAGGCCCCATCCTCTGCCTGCTCCCTCAGCTCCCCTGAGTGCCCCCTGACCCCTGCCCGCTCTCCCAGCCCACCCATGGCTACCCCACCTGGCCCCAGCTGCTCCCCCAGCCCCCCCAGGGTTGCCCCACTTGCCCCAGCTCTGGCCCTTCAAGAAAAAAAAAAAATGAGAAAAACCCTGGGACTCACTGTTCCTGCAGTGGCCTTGGGGAGCTTGTGAAGAGCCCCCCATGCAGTGGGGGGCAGCACAGGGCAGCAGGGATCACCTCCGGCCAGGCAGGAACTGGTGAGTTGCAAGGTTTTGGAGGTTTTTTTTTCTTAAAGGGTCGGAGCTGGGGCGGGCAGGGCAGCCAATGGGGGGACTGGGGGAGCAGGGGGG
>NW_005842521.1:907789-930357 GCF_000455745.1 Alligator sinensis
TCTGGAGTGGCCAGGGCAGCCATTACCAGGCTGGGAGAGCTGGCAGGGGATGGGCCTGGCCTGGCTGATTTGGAGATTTGCCAGCATCCCAGTCTCCGAATCAGATTCGGCTGATTCGATTCGGGACAGTGATTTGAATCACTGAATCGAATCACTGTCCCCCAAATTGGCCGAATCCGAAGTGAATACTAGCCACTTCACACAGGCCTACCTCTCTGATACCTTCATAGCAGAACCTGAAATTGGTTTTATGCAATCCCAACCATGGCACAGAGACTTCAAATTGTTGCAGCCTCTTTCCAGGGTATTAAATTCCATCTCAGTAGAACTGAGACAATCTTGCTGTTGAACACCTCAGTAAGGAAAAAGAACCAATAAAATTCTTGTAACAGATTAAAGGTCACCTGAGCCATAAAAATACTTGGGTAGAGTTTAGACTCAGGAGACTGGAAATGGCTCCAAAGATCCAGGGAAAACAGAACTACTGTACTGGCAGTGGGAGAAGGATCACAACATGAGAAGGAGCTTGATGCATCTGTGCTCTCAACATGTTGTCAGAAATATGGAGAAGCCACATTGGCTTAGTTTGATTCCAAATATAAGAGGCCTGGGTACTTCTGCACTCTGCACTAGCAGAGGTCTCAGTGGCTTCTGCAATAGAAGTCAGGGAGGCTTATCAGAGTGTACCCTAAATATTGCCCAATTACTATTCATTGTAGTACCTGGAAGCAGGGCTCTTGTGTTTTATTCCAGCTTTGGCCATTGCAAGTACAGGTCTGATCCTACATCCACTGAAACAAATGAAGAATAGGGGATAACTGGTTTGACAGTAGCAATGCAGAGAACAATCTATGGGTTTTAGGGGATCACAAATACAACCTTACCAGCCTTGTGTTCTGCCAAAAGAAAGCCAACAGTTTTGAGTTTCATTAACAGAAGGGTTTATATGAAAGGTGCAGGAAGTGATAGTACTACTCTGCTCAATGCTAGTTAGGCCTTAGCTGAAGTCTTGTGCTCAGATTTGGGCACAATACTCCAGCTAAAGATATACGGATATAAAATAACTGGAGAGGGTCCAGAGCTGAGCAAACATGACAGTGATTCTCAGCTACGGTGCTGCAGCACCCTGAGGTGCCTTGAGATCCTTGCAAGGGTGCCATAGGGCGCCACCCAATATTAGTGCTGTTAGATGTGCAAACATGAGGACTCTTGGGACGAGATGCCATCCACCTTATGTGGAGAGGTAAGTCCCTGTTCTCAGCAGGATGGCTGATCTACTGGACAGGGCTTTAAACTGACTTTGCTGGGGGACAGGGAAACTCTAAGTGAAGCATCCTTGGGGACTGGCACACAGGAAAGCTCCCTTGTGGAGGACACTAAGATAACTGTTTCTGAAAATGCTAACTGTCACAGGCCAGCTGGGCACTGTGAGTGTATCAATTTTATCACAGGCCAACTGGGATGTATGATTCAGTTTTGGATTGAGGAGGCAAAGTTGGGAGTGGAATAAAGGCAAATTTATTATAGCTTACACACACAACAGTTAACAGAAAAATAAATGTGATAAGCAGATAAGGCAGTATAAAAGAGCTAATAGTAAATAATAATAACAGATAGATAGATAGATCAATCTGTCACAGGCCAACTAGGCACTGTGAGGGTATTAGCCACACTGGGCTGTTCAAAACAACAGATAGATAGACATGGGTTGGCAACTTATCGATAGCCCGTCAATGCCAGGTGTACGCCAAATGATTCCAGTGAAGTCAGGTATCCCTGATGATCGATGCTGTCAGAGGGATTACTGGGGAAGGTCCCTTGATCAGGATCCGATCCTCACTCACACCGGGAGTCTGGGGTCTGGGCGTGGAACAGAAATGACCGTTCTGTTCCCTCCTTCCTGCTGGTTACTTGATGCATGTGTTTTTTATACCTAGTTTTATGTTAATCTGTTGGCCTCAGGGCCACTCATAATGTTACCCTATAGCTGTTACCCTATGGGATTGAAAGGTGTTAAAATTATCATAAAAGGTTACTACCCAGACTCGGGTTTATCCAATAAGCAAATTATGATGCAGCACCTTTAGGTTTGAAATTGACATCACCCCACCTAAATCCCAACCCCTTTTAGGCTTCATTTGAATATGCTTCCTTGGGATATGCTTTCCTGGAATGTGTGGGTGTGCCAAGCAGTTAGATCCAGTTTTTATCACTAAGGCTGAGCCCTGAGCAAAAAACTGTTAGGCCAGCTAATCTCACAGCTACAGCTTTGCGTATGGGGCCCAGTCAGTTCCATGAAGTTAATTTATCATTTTGGTTAAACTTATGACAGACAAATTACATTTGCAGTTTACAAATTTACAGACTTATATTAACTAATATTACCTTTTTAGGCAAAATACCAAATGCCTCCAAGAAGCACATATTATTGCTTATTAATCCCTCTGGTTCTGGCTGTCAGAGCTAACCAATCAGTTCTCCCACAGCATCTCAGGAAATCAAGGGTGTTAGTTCAATTACCCAGACATAGATTAGAAGGAACACTTGGCTAGGTCAGATTGTTCATGCAGTTTCTTGACTGTGATCAAGGAGCTCTTCCTGACCCAGGAAGTACAAGGGCCAACCAGAGGTAACGCTGTCCTAGACTTGGTCTTGGCCAAGGGAGATGATCTGGTGTGTGGCTTGAACATTGAGGGTAACCTGGGTGACAGTGACCATGAAATTATCAGGTTCATCATCTGCTGCAAAAATGAGTGAAAACTAAGAGCTTGCATTGTATGAAGGGTATCTTGAGTCTAATTAGCTTGAGAACCACTGGACTAGGATGATGGAATTGGTAAACCATGTAAGGAAAGGTGGAGAAAATTGGCCTTATTTAACTTGCAGGAAAGCTGATTAAGAAGGGACATGACAGCTATTTTCAAATATTTAAAAGACTCATTTTTCTCCCTTTTCCATGGAGGGCAGGACACAAGATGAAGGGCTTAAACTGCAGCAAAGCCAATTTATAGCAAATCACAGGGAAAATATTTCCTAGCTCTGCTGAAATATCCTATAGAAGGACAAAGTATTTCTTTGTGTTGATTGCTTGCCAAAAAATCTAGGAAGCTTCAGATCGTTTTAAATTTAAAACTTGGAAACTTCCCACAAAACATTGGAAATTCATAGTCTGAAGAACTGATTTCATAGATTTCATAGACATTAGGGCTGGAAGGGACCTCGGAAGATCATCGAGTCCAGCCCCCTGCCCAAAGGGCAGGAAGTCAGCTGGGTTCATAGGATCCCAGCAAGATGAGCATCCAGTTTGCTCTTGAAGGTGTTCAATGTAGGCGCTTGAACCACTTCCGGTGGCAGGCTGTTCCAGACCTTGGGGGGCTTGGACAGTAAAGAAATTCTTCCTTATGTCCAGCCTGAAACGGTCTTGTAGTAGTTTATGACCATTCGACCTAGTCGTCATCCCTTGTGATGCTCTGGTGAACAAACGTTCCCCCAGATACTGGTGGTCACCCCTGATAAACTTGTAGGTGGCCATCAGATCACCCCTGAGCCTGCGCTTTTCCAGGCTAAAGAGCCCCAGGGCTCTCAGCCTGTCATCATAGGGTCTGCTTCCCTGACCTCTGATCATGCACGTGGCTCTTCTCTGGACTCTCTCAAGCTTCTCCACATCCTCTTTGAATTGTGGAGCCCAAAACTGGACACAGTACTCCAGCTCTGGCCTCACTAAGGCCGAGTACAGGGGGAGAATGACGTCCCAGGATTTGCTTGAGAAGCATCTATGGATGCAAGCCAGCGTTTTGGTCGCTTTACTAGCCGCAGCATCGCACTGCAGGCTCATGTTCATCTTGTGGTCAATGATGACCCCCAAGTCTCTTTCTTGCATAGTGCTAGCCAACAGAGCACTGCCGAGCCTATAAGGATGCTGCGGGTTTTTCTTCCCAAGGTGGAGAACCTTGCATTTATCGGCATTGAACATCATCAGATTCTCGTCCACCCACTTGCTGAGCCTGTCCAGGTCAGCCTGGATAACCTGCCTGTCTTCTGGTGTGGATGCTTTTCCCCAAAGTTTGGTGTCATCGGTGAACTTGGCCAGTCCGCTTCTGACTCCAGTGTCCTCATCATTAATAAAGATGTTGAACAGTATGGGTCCAAGGACAGAGCCTTGGGGGACCCCACTGGTCACCGGACACCACGATGAGTGACTTCCATCAATGATGGAAGTCACTGATGGGCATTTGAAAGGGATTACTGGGTCAAAACACACCTAAAGAGACAGTACACCCAAATCACAAGAAATTCCTGAGATGCAGAAAGAAAACAACTTGCTATATAACTCTTGTTATGACTGCCCTAGTGTGAAAACATAGGCTGATAGGAATATCTGGGTGAAGTTAGTAGCTGTTATACTAAAAAAAGAAGTGTGATATTTTTGTTGGTAGCATTAGTTTTTGCCATGAATATTTCTTACACCTGCCTCCCTGCAAGAAAACCTTCAGATCTGGAGTTTTCAAGGGATTCAGTTAATTCTACATTTATAACTCTATCAGTTGCAAAGGCAGGGGAAGGAGCTACTTTCTCATGAATCCCTAAAGATTGTGGCATTGGGAGTCCTCCAGCTAGTTAGTAATCCTAAATGGTTTGCTGGTGGCTTTGCTGCAATCATTACTCTGGGCTGCTGTTTATTTCAGTGGAATTTATGCCTGCCTATAAATAGACATGGAGGTTTGCAGAGCTTGGCTTTCAAAACAGACATTGGCTCAAGGATCACTGGGGGATTTGTTCTGGTGAAAACCAACCTTTGTTAATCCTCAATTCATCCAATGGCCAATCCAGTGATATTGGAGGCAGGTGCTTCAAAATGGCTCAGGGGATCTCACTGGGAGAGCAAATGTATGGCCAAGGGAGCAAAGTTATAGACTGGAATGGCTAGCAACTTGAAGATAACCTTGACTTTTTCTAATGGGTTGTCATATTCAGACAAGGCCTTTCCAGTGTAGTCATTGTGAGTTAAGTGTTGATTTCTATAGGAACATGATCAGACCCATGCTGAAAATTGTCTCCTATGGATAGGGACAGATGTAATCCAACTCATTTGGATACTGGGCAGGAAATGAATGTACCCAGTGGGCCCAAAAAAAGCAGGGTAAGATCCCTTAGAATTAGAATCTGCTCTGGGTGATGCACATACCAGAAGATTCATGAATGAATACCAGTCTTTACAGTGTTCACTCATTCAGAGGGGCAACACATCACATCAAAAAGTAGTAGTAGAATGGTCCATGTGAGCACACTTCAGTTGGCATAAATTAACTAGCCAGTAGAATCATTACAGCACAAAACCATCAGAGGCAGACAAGTTGGGTTAGATATCTGCAAATAAGTTAGACAAGTGAGGATGTCATATTCTATCTGCTGGAAATCAAAGGAAATATAAGAATGTAAATATTAAATGATTTTTATACAAAAGAGTTTATTTGTGAAGTGGCATTTTATCCAAGCAGGGAAACCCAGTACACAAGCCAAATGCTAGCTGGGTAATTATGTTCATCCTACCTACAGAAATTCACCTAAAGTTTAACTTGTGTAATACTTTATTGTCTAGGCATTTACTCTATAGTTGCCATTTATTCTTCAGTAACTGCCACATTCCAACCCTGAGGTGGCAGCATTTCAACAAGGGCTGAAATAAGCCCTGTCTATAAGTTTAGAAATTTTTAGAATTGCTTGTGATGTAAGTCACTAAATACAGGCAGAGGTGTAACAGGCTAGTCAGTATTGTGTCTGGGTGGGGGCAGTGCACAGTACAGAAGTAGTGGTTGGAGGTTCACTGTTGCAAGCGGGGATATCACCTCCATTTTTTGGTGCCAACATGTGAATCATGTGGCCATTTAAACACTGATTTTTTTTTTTTTAATTTTTTTTTTCAGCAGCAAAAAAAGGAGGTGACACCTCCCTGTGAACCTCCAGTCACTGCTTCTGCACTGCAGTTTCTGCTGCCTGAGTTGGAGCTGCTGCAGGGAAGGTGTTGGGGGCAGATGGGGATGGATGGATGGATGCAGGTTTTAAAAAGGTGAGAATGGGAGCAGCAACTGATACTGCAGGGATGGCTACATCTACCCCTTGGGAGTGGGCCATCCATGCCATGGGAACAACATCCAGGCATTTTAAGTCCCTGAATCAGGTAAGAATCTCACCCACCCCCCTGTTCTTAGCATCCTCTTCCCTCCCCTCCTATTACCACCCTCCCTCTCTGCTTAAGCCTCTGGGCACAGGGAAGAGTAGGGGAGATCTGCTTGCCACTGCTGTCCTGGCTGCTCCTGCCCTGCTTCAGCTGGGCCTGTGTGGAGTAACTGTGAAGGAAGCCTTGGCAAGTGCTGGCAGTGGGTGGGTTCCCCCCTCCCTGAGTTTGCTCTTGGGCTGGCAGGAGACGCATGAGGAACTAGGCAGAGAGGGAACCTGCCTCCTGTTTCTCTCCCCAGCTGAGCCTGGCTCCCCCCACTGCCCAGCTGAAATAGGAGCAGGAGTGGCTCTGTAGCTCTCCCTGCCTTTGGGCAGCTGGGGACAGTGGCAGCAGCAGGTGAGGGAGAGGGGAATAGGAGGGGTGGCATGAGTGATGCCTCCTGAATCTGGGGAGGGCACCCGCAGAAGATGCCAACGGTGGCAGCCCTGTTGGGTGGGCACTAGCCCTACTGACAGCATCAGTGTTGGCTGTCGGGGGCAGGGGGGGGGGCACCGGCCCTTCGGTGGGGAGGGCATGTGCAGCCCTATGCACCCCCTACCAGTTGCCTATGAGGGGTGGGGATGTGTTGCTGAGTGTAATGGGATCAGGCTTTCTTGTCCCTGAGGCTTCCAAAGTGGTAGATGCCTGTACTGAATTAAATCTATATAGTAATTAATTATCACAAAATTGCTGAAAGAATTCAGATTTTGCTTGGAGTTTTGTGCTGCCAAAATGATAAACAGTGGGTAAAATATTATAGTGATATATGAGTAAAATTATAAATATCTCCTGGCACCTGAAGATGCAGATGTGTGCCTTCTGTGATTTTTCAAAATCCCCCCTTAGTCTCCTACGTCCCATTTGTACCTCTCTGCATTGTAGGCACTTGAGTACCTTTTTAATAACCTGTAGGAGGTTTGGAGTATCCAGGAAACTTTGAGATGTAAGGCTTTATATGATATCTTTTATTGGACCTGCTGTATAATTGGGGGAGTTGCTGGATAAGGTTTTGGGCATCAGATGCCCTTCCTTAGGTCACCTGAAGCCTTTTGGCATTTAGGGTGAAAATTTCAAAAACATTTAAGTGCTTTCAAAAGAATCTTAGGCACTTAGGAAACCTAAATCTCATTGATAATTACTGAGACTTAAAGTTAAGGCCTATTTTGAAAGGTAAAAGCCATTCAAGGATCCTAAGGCATTTAGGTGCTTTTTATCCCTAAATCTTCCTGAAGGTTAAGGGGACTTCAACTCCTAAGTACTTAAATCTCTTTTTTAAAATGAACAACCAACTGAAGTAAAATGGGAGGAGAAAGCATGAGCCAGCTTTTTCAGGGTAACTGCCCTTGTGCACATTCTTATCCCTTGGTAGATGAAAGCTGAACATGGTAATTTAGTTCCCTTTGAAAGAGGACTAAGTTCTCAGTGAAAGTTTTTGTTTTCATCCATTGCAGGTTAAGAGCATACACAGGCAGTTACTGTGGAGCTTCTGAAGCATGAGACATCCTCATGCCCATTCACCTCAGAATATATGGTACATCTGTCCATAGCCTCGTGTCATTGAGGGCTGGATTTTTAAAAGTTTCTAGGAGCCAAGTAGGATTTTCAAAAGAACCTTAACAGGTATGCAATAATCAACCTATCAATTGACCCCAGCAAGGAAACAACATAGGGTGATAGTCATAGGAGACTCCCTGCTCTGTGGCACAGCAGCCATTTGTTGTCCAGACCCCTTTGATCCATCCTACTGACCACTACCCAATGCTCCTTGTCCATGTGGGCACCAATGACACAGCAAGTAGTCCTAGGAGGATCATGAGAGACTACAAGACCATGGGAACAAAGCTCAAGGACCTAGGAGCACAAGTGGTCTTCTCCTCAATCCTCCCAGTCAGGGGTCATGGCCATCAGAGGGAGGAGTGCATTGAGGGGGTCAACTGAAAGCTTTGGAGATTTTGACCTTGGTATGCAGTTTAACTACAGTGGTCTACACACAAGGGACGGTATTCATCTCACAGGCAGAGGGAAGAAGCTCTTCACTATGAGAGTCACCAACTTGTTGAGGAGGGCTTTAAACTAGGCATGTCTGGGGCCGGGGAGAAGCTTCCACTGCTGTGCACGAATTCTCTAGCGACAATGACATATGGGAGGGCATTCAAGCAATGGACATCCAGATAAGTACTAACATCTTGAGAGACAGGTGGCATGACAGAGAACCTGAGGCAACTAGGGGGAACTCGGGTATCTATATGGGAATGCCAGAATCCTGGTAAACAAACAGGAGGAACTGCCACTCCTTCTGGTTGACAAGGAATTCAATCTGATTGAGTTGACAGAGACCTGGTAAGAAGACGCACACGATTGGGCAATGAATATTGAAGGCTATAGGCTTTACATGAAGGAATGGGTCAGGAAAAATGGAGGAGGTGTGGCCCTCTTTGTGAAAGAGTGGTACCCCTCCTTACAGGTCACATTTGACAGCAGGGAAGGGTCCCTTGAGACCCTCTGGGTCAGAGTACAAATGGGATCAGGAGTGGGAGACTTGATGGTGGGAGTCTACTACAGGCCTCCCTCCCAAGAGGAGGAGTGCGATTAGGCATTATCCAGAATGCTGATTGAGCCAGCTTGCACTAGAGACATGATTGTCATGGGTGACTTCAACTACCCTGACATCTGTTGGGAGGATCACTCAGCCACCTCCAGAAAGTCAGCCAACTTCTTGGCAACAATAGATGATCTGTTTCTGACACAGGTTGTGGAAGAGCCTACTAGGGGTAAGGCCACTCTGAATTTGGTGCTGACCAAGGGGGAGAATATTATAGGTGACCTGAAGATTGGTGGTACTTTGGACGACAGCAATCATGACCTGATAAGGCTTGCCATTCACCATAAGAGTGGGAAATCAGTCAGCAGAGCAGAAGTCCTAGATTTCAGGAAGGCAGATTTTGGCCTTTTGGAGAGGCCCTCTGAGACCAGCAACTGGATGATTTGGGAGTCCAGGAATGGTGGTGTATCCTTAAGGAGGCAATTCTCACAGCTCAAAAACAGGCCATCCCCATATGAACAAAAAGCGGGAAAGGAGCCAAGACACCTGCTTGGCTCAACAGAGATATCAGGGAGCTATTGAAAGAGAATGAAGAAGTATGTAAGCAATGGGAGAACGAATCAGCAAGCAGAGAGGAATACACCTGTATCACCAGGGCCTGCAGATATAAGACACAGCAAGCTAAGGCACGCATGGAAATCAAGCTGGCAACCAGTATAAAAGACAACAAAAAGTCCTTCTACAGATATATAGAGAGCAAGAAAAATTGGGATCCACTGTGGGACTCCTACTGAATGCTCAGGGGCAGCCCACAGTTGATGCCCATGAAAAGGCAGAACTCCTAAATACATACTTCACATCGGTATTCCTGAAATCAAATGGGAGCTGTTCACCTGACCAGAGGCCCAGGGAACATGGGGAAGACAACAGATTACATGAAATCGGTCCTGAACTTCCTACAACACTTGGATACTTTCAAGTCTGCTGGGCCAGACAATCTGCATCTGAGAGTCCTGAAAGGACTGGCTGAACTTAACACCACTAACCAAGATGTTTGGAGAATCATGGAACTCAGGAATGGTCTCGGATGATTGGAAGAGGGCCAATGTGGTGCCCATCTTTAAGAAAGGGAAGAGGGATGATCCGGCAAACTACAGACCTGTCAGCCTGACTTCAGTCCTGGGTAAAATCTTTGAAAAATTTGTTAAGGAGGCCATCAATTACAAGCTGGTAACAGATGGGGTGTTATGAAGCAACCAGTATGGCTTTGTTGAGGATAGATCATGCCTGATTTACTTAGTGTCCTTCTATGACCAGGTAAGTAGCCATCTGGATGAGGGACATGAGGTTGATGTCATTTATTTAGATTTTAGTAAAGCCTTTGATTCTGTTTCCCATGAGATTCTCTCAATCAAATCAAACTGGAGGGTACTGGGCTGGACCAGTCTACAGTTAGATGGGTGGACAACTGGCTTAGAGGCCACTCCCAGAGAGTTGTGATCGATGGGATGGCCTCATCCTGGAGGGCTGTCTCCAGTCGTGTCCCCCAGGGATCGGTGTCTTTAATATATTTATTAATGACCTACATGATGGGATGGAAAGCTCAATGATTAAATTCATGGCTGATACCAAGTGACCTTGACAGATTGGAATCATGGGTGGAACGGAATCGGATGAGGTTTAACAGGCAGAAGTGCAAGGTCCTTCTTCTGGGTAGGAAGAACCCTCATCATAACTACATGATGGGTGGTGGTCCACTGGCTGGCACGGCATCTAAACAGGACCTGGGGGTCACGATCAACCTGAAGATGAACATGAGCCAACAGTGTGATGAGGTTGCCAGAAGGGCAAATAGAACTCTGGCGTGCATCAGCTGATGTGTGGCCAATAAATCCAGGGAGATGCTCCTCTCTATTCACCATTGGTGAGGCCTCAGTTGTGGTACTGTGGCCAGTTCTGGGCACCACACTTCAAGAAGGATATGGATAAGCTTGAGAGGGTACAAAGAAGGGCCACCCGTATGGTTAAGGGCATGGAGGATAGGCCGTATGGGGAGAGACTCCAGGAACTGGGCCTGTTCAGTCTGAGTAAGACAAGGCTGAGAGGTGACTTGATAGCCACCTACAAGTACGTCAGGGGTGAGCACCAGGTTCTAGGGGAGCAACTCTTCAAGAAGGCACCTCAAGGGAGGATGAGGACCAATGGGCATATGCTAATAGAGAATAAGTTTAGACTAGACATAAGATGACCCTTTTTTTCTGTAAGGGTCACCAGAGTCTGAGGTGCAGTCACCCTCCTTGGAGGTGTTCAAGATGAGGCTGGGCAGGCACCTTGTTGAGCTCATCTGAGACCAATAACTTCCTGTCCATAGCAGGGGACCGGACATGATGACCTTACAGGTCCCTTCCGGTTCTATGATTCTATGAATGGAAGTTAGACATTAAAATACCTTGTTGTTCTGGTTCTTCATCACTTTTTAAATTTTTACTTTGTATCAAAAATTGCAAAGTCTATGCCAAGGTATTTGCAGAGTTGTATTTTCTAGAAACACAGTTTTTCATGAGTAGAACATGAAAACATGCCCAAAGAGATGTGAGATCTTTTTTTTTTTTTAGTTCATTTTTCTATTCACCTTTAAATTAATATTTTAAAATAAATTTCCCTATAGAAATGTTCAGACTTAAGTAAATTGGCTACATTATCAACCCCTCCAGTAGAAATGCTGACAGATTCTTAACTGCAGAATATAAAGGCAGCCATAATTTGAGTTCTGTAAAACACCTACACAGCAGAACAAATAATCACTCATTAAACAGTAAAATAAAGTCTATCAGTAAAATAACTTGCAGTCTCTTCACCTTACGCTGACAGTCAATAAATCTCATTTGAAAAGTAATACTAACTTATCCTTTCAGCGCCAATGGACTGTCATCACCATTTTATATTATCTTTGGCTTCAAGGTATTCACACCACTGCCCCATTATTAGTCATATTATATCATCATCAACAATTAAGTTAGTTTGTCAAATCAGTGGGTGGAAATGTACCATTCCCCTGTGGAGAGATGGAAAGGAAAGCAGTCTCCTGTGGGGAAAAATAAAAGATAAGAGGTTCACTTCAGTGTGGTTTGGGGCGTCTGGTTTGATTGTGGCTGGTGAAAGATGAGATGGGTGTTCTGATAACCAGCTAAACTTGACTACAGTGTTTTGCCAGTATGGACTGTAACTGCTTTCTTTATTGTGTTAAATAGATTGAATTAATGACAAGAAACTCCAGAGATTTGGGTTCATTTCCCAGTTTTGCCACTGATGCCTGGTGTTAACTTAGGCAAGTCATTTTATCTCTCAGTATCCCAGTTCCCCATATAGGAGTGGAAAATATAGGAACAAAAATCGTGTTTTTTAACTACCTTGCAGGAATCTTGCAAAGGTAAATTAAATAATATGTGTGAACAACTCAAGATACTGTGGGGATGGGGCCATATAAGGATTAGTTAATAATATGCAGCAGATGTTATAAGGTCATATATGTGATGGTATTCATTTGAGCAGAATGACTTGGACTGTGTATGCAGACCCAGGACTTAAAAATAACCATGATTTCAAAAAAGAATCTGATTTACCATGTTTTTAAAAGATATCCTTAATGCTTTTCTATTGATGTTTACTTAGATAAGTAACGGCTTTGATTCAGTTGAAAAAATACTGTATGGTCAATTAAAAAATGTTAACAAGGAATTTTATCAATCTCTCCCATCCAGTGGGGGAGACCTCAGAGGAAGGGGGAAGACCCCCCCCCCACCCCCAAGTGAGAGGGGGGGAGGGAGTTTAAATTATCTCAGCTTGTGTCTCTGCCCAATCAGTGTCTGGAGATGTCAGGCTCAGGCCATCCTCCCCAACTATCCACCCCCTCAAGTAGTCCATGGATTAGTGAGATCTGTTGACCCCAGTGGCCTGATAGAATGAATCCACCAGATATTGGAGGAAGGCAGTGAGCTCAGAGAGGAAACCAATGGGGTAAAAACTTCACCTATCACAGTTGTGCTGGGCAGGGGAGTGATGGTGGCATGCAGCGAAGAAAATGCCCTCAGAGGCACAGAAGAAGGCACCAGATGTTGTTTAGTGGATCTCTGCTTTATTTCACTTAATTTTCTTATTTTCTTTATTCTAGTTGCCCTTTTAAGATTCTGTTTCTCTTGCTGTAAACCCTGAGCCTCTGTTGGGATGGGCAGCATACAAATTGCATAAACAAAATAATAAACAATTCTCAGGAGACGAAAGCAGTAGTGATATTGTTAGATGAGGAAAAAATGTAAAGCTTTGATAGATCTTAATATTAATATGATCTATATAGTATGTGGTTATTTGCAGGCTGGGGCCAAGATTTCCATAGCTAGGAAAGTGCAGTTAGGCTTTTATCTCCATATTTAGGCAATTTTCAAAATTGTTGAGCCCCAAACAGCAATGTCTGCAAACTATTATTGTATTCTTATTTGTGTTAAATTAACTGAACTGCCAGGATGCTTTTGTGGTTAAAGCACTAGAGTTGGACACAGAAGATCTGAGTTCAGTTCCTGACTCAGCCAGTCTTCCTGTATGACCTTGGGTAAATCATTCAACACCTGGAATCTTTTTGGCGCATATTTTATTTTCTTCAATTATTTTATTTCAACAGTATGAACTAGCTTAACCAGATGCCAGTAGTTCACATTCAATCTTGGAGCTGGATTTGAAAAGTGAGGACTAGCATTGGCCAGAAAAAGGGTTTTTTTTTCCCTGCTGAAAATTCTGACGTTTTTGGAAAAAATCCAAAACATTTCAGTTGAGAAATGCTCTTGTGGTTCCTTATAGAATTTTTGATTGCGTACCTCTTGCTCCCATTCTACAAAGTAGCAGGGCTTCCCAGTCAGACTACTCTTTCCATAAAGTACCTCCAGTCTCCCCTTTCCAAGAAAGGAAGTGATCGAACTTCACAGGAGTCCTTGGTTGTAATGAATAGTCTGACCATATATTTTGGCCCATATAGGAACAATGGGAGCAAGAAACTCCAAAACTATAACACTTTTGAGAGACTGCCATAACATCCTGAAGCATACTTCAATTTTGAACCTCAATTGTTTGTTTTTTCTACATTTAGGGTGCAGATAGAAGTGAACACTTTCACCCAATCTAGCCACAGAAAGCAGCCTATAGCCATGACCAAACACAAGTGCATGACTGCAGACTGCTTCAAAAATGGCCAATGGAGTGAACATCTAACCTATTGTTGTATGAGGGGTATGAAGATGTTTCAAAACAGAGCTTCTGTAACTTCTGTCTGCACTGCCTTCCAGCTGGGAGCTGTTGTCAGAAAGTGGGGGTGGGGAGAGGAGGGAATTTGGTCTGGAGTTTTTTCAGCCCCTGCTGGAGGGTGGGGTGGGTATATTGGAGCTCCCTCGAGGTGAGGGGGATCCAATTTACCCATCCCACCCTCCAGTACTGGCTGGAAACCTCTAGAATGAGCTCCTTTTCCCCCTTTCCATTCTGAAAACAGGGACAGGCTGGCAGGGAGGAGGGGCTATTGCTAGGGGAAACTGGCTGCAAGCTGGCAGCCAGCAGCTAGATTCCCCTCCCCTCTGGAATCTGTAGCTTACTTCTGTTTGTTCTGGGGGATTGTTGTAACTCAGATGCTTCCTGCAAAGCGTTCTCAGTTACAGTGGGGTTGTTTTTGTTGTTGGTTATTTTTTCCATGACATTTTCCTTAGAAGGCATAAACCTATTTTAAAAATTTCCCCAAAACTAAAAAATAATCTTTTTGTTTAGCAAGAAACTCAATATTTCATCAGAAAGCAGTTTCAAATAATTTTTTTTTTTTTTTTTTTTTTTTTTTAAACCAGCCTTAGTGGAAATGCTACGTTCAGACCTAGGATGCAATGGATATCTGCATGCCTCCACTGGTATGGCAGTTACTGCTGCCACTTGCCAAAATCAGACAATTCTGTTTGAAAGGGCACCTAGACTTTTCAGGAAATTGTGCCATTGATGGATCTGTGTGTCTCAGTAATGTTCATATTTTTGTGTTGACCTCCATCTTTGAATACCACTCCATGCCCTGAAAGTTACACATCCCTGTACTGTCAAAAATAACATTTCTCAGCAATCGCTTGAATTAACAAAAAGGTAGTTCCTAGGCAACACTACATGAACCTAGCCTCTCGTCTCCTTTCCTTGGGCTTGTTGTCTCTCTTCGGAGTTCTATTCTATAGGATGCGTTTAATCTACCACAAATCACTGTGTACTAGGGGTTTACTTTTGCAACCTCCCTTATGGTTAGGGTGGTGCCTGTGCTATATGAACTGTGATAAATCAGAAGGGATTAGCCTCCACCTTGCTGTATGTTTCAACAAGAGACATTTCCAGGTGTGCTGGTCAACAATCATTGAGCCACTTCTCTGGATGCTTTTGGGGTTGTAGTTGGGAGAGATGGCTCCAAGCTTAGAAGTTAGGATAGTTCTCTAGTTCTAATCTTATTGAAACTCTAGTAGATCAGGGGTTAAGGTAGAGGGATACATTATGGTATGATCACTCATCATCACAGCAGTGCTGTGATTTACAGGCTAGAAGGTTGATAGCTGCTAAATTAGGATAAGCAACCAGTTTATGTACAGCACCTTGAAGTATTTGCTGCATTCATTTGAGTAAGAAAACAAAATAAATATCACACAATAAAAAATGGGTGCCAAGAAGAACTGCATGGAGTCAACAGGGTTAAAGAATACTGCTGAAATTAATGCTTTTTTTTCCTTTTTAAAGAACAGCACTCTTATTTTTGTAAAACTTCTAGAACCCAAGGCAATACTCAGTCCCAAGGGCTATTAAGTAGTTATGGTATGGCATAAACACTGTAGGACTATCTTTCCAGATCCTGCATTCAATTACTGTATGACTTTTAAAAAGATTTAAAGGTATACTGGCTAGCTTCACCAGAATAGATTTGTGACAATAACTTTGTGGTAATTTTAGTTTAGCAATTACATTTTGAAATGAGAAAAATAGCTAAAAAAGAGAGACTTTTAGTGACTAATTAGTTATAGTCTGTGACCAAATTAAACTAGCCTTGAAAAATGGTGATATTTCACATTCATATGGCCTTCAGCCAAGGACTTTAGTTCCTGAGTTACTGGTTTTAGCCATCTGACTGGATTCAGAATAGCAATTTAAAATGGTTAAGAACATGCTTCAGCACTAGCTTGACTAAAGCAAGTCAGTGTTTCTTCCTTGGTGTCTGAAGGATTTAGAATAAAATATAAATATAGCATGTAATCTAAGGAAACTGGTCTTAATTAAAGATACTAAAACTGTGATAATAAAATAACACACACTTTCTGCAGCAAATGATTTGCAGGAAAGGTACTCTGCTAGATTTGCTGCTAGATTTGTTAAGAGCTGCATATAAAGAGGTATTCACAGGAAGCCATAACAACAACCAGGATGTGTTCAGTACCCAGGAAAATGATGCGTATTTTTGAGTGCTATCTTACTGGCACTTTATCTATTAGCTGTTTATGCATGGACCAAGATCTCTGCCCTAGGAAGCATTCATAAGTGTCAGATGGGTTTTGTGCAAGTTGCAGTTTCCTTTTTAAATTTTGTGAAATGGAGTTGTACAATGTGAGCAGAAACTGGTCTAATATTTGAAGGCAACAGTGCGGTCTGTCAACCAGAATAAACATACATTACTCTGAGTATTTTTATGCTGCTGTCTTTGTTGTATAGTTTCCCATTGGCATTCCATTGGTATTCATTCAGTTGTATTTTTACACAGTACGCATCATTACCATAGTATCTGAGGGTTCAGAAATAAAAGACAGAAATGAATACAAGGTCATCCAATCCATTTAATTTCTAAAACATATTTCTCTTGTATATTTTCTAGTGATTAAGAAAATTCAGTCTCATAGTTCTCAAGCAGGCAATGGAATTCTCCCTTAGTCTTCCCCACTGCAGTAGTCCTCCTGCTTTTTTTTTCCCCCTTCATGTTGACCTGTGCTTCACATAGCCTTATTAATACTCTGCATCCACAAGGATGATTCCCAGTTGAAGCAGGCAGAACACGTTCCCTGTCTGCTCTATCATCTTTAGCAGCTGGCCTCAGGATAGCACCACCATAATCTCTGCCTTGCCTCTTCACCTGTTCCAAATTACTGAGCCAATTACCACACCCAGAAATAAAGCAAGATTCAACAGCAGAGAGGGTAAAACTCCCAGAAGACCAGAGAAGTGATGTAAGATTGGCTTTAACCAGGAATCTCAATTCAGTCTCCCTTCCCCAGCTCAGAAGCCTTCCTTCATTTCTAAACAAAACCATAGCATCTGATGAAGTAAGCTGTAGCTTGTGAAAGTCATGTTTCTTTGAATGAGTTAGTCTATAAAGTGACACCCAGCCCTGTCTTCTGCTTAGCTTCAAACAAACATGGCTAACTCCCTCTTTTTGAACAAAAACAAACTAGTCAAGTGTGAAGGTTTAAATGAACTCAGGAGTGTCTAGAATGGTGAGGATGAAATGACTCGGGCAATGGGGCTTTTATTATTTTTCCTGTGACATTACTCCACTGGCCAATATCTCTATGATACTAGGACTAGAAAATATGACACATGAGGACAGATCAGGAGATAATTAAAAAAAAAAAAAGTAGTAAACTAGGGATCCTTGGATTTAAGAGTTTTGATACATATATGCTTGAGTATATCCAGAAAAATGGATGCAGGACAACTCTTTCACTTCAGTGAAAGTTCTGCAGGGTCCTGCCTCTCCCAAAGAACTAGAGGGAGCACCCTTGAAACACATTCAAGAAAATTATAGTTGTATGATATTTAGCTAACATCATTTGCAAGACCAAGCCTAAAGCAGAAGAAAAAAAAAAGTTGGTTATATAGGGATTAAAATGCTACCAGCTGTTCAGGGTAGCATGAAGCATTTTTATTGTTAGAGGGAAGGAGAGTAAAATATACCCACTGTTAGGAGAGAGACCCAAACTGTGAAGTTCAAGTCTGTGTTCAGATCAAAGTCTAGGGACATTCTGATCAAAAGATTGAGTTTGGCCTATTATAGAGAAAAGGGCCACTAAAAACAATAGCCAATGGAAAGCATTGAGGTTCTCAATGTAAGCATATAATACCCAGTGGACCAGTCTCTGAGGGGTAGTCTCAGATATAGCTGTCCAGGGAAAAGTTCATTGGAAATGAAGCTTTATTAAATAGACAATATTCCTGGCATAAATTAGGATGGATAAAATTTTGCTGTTTTAATCTTCTTGTAAAAAGTGTATATAAATTGAACAGAATTATCATAATTTGAACAAGAAATAGTTAAGCAGCAGGACAGACTCCATCTATCACACTAGACACACACAGAAATGAGTAATTCAAAAGTGCTGCACTTGAGAAGGTGGATAATATTGATGACATTTAATATTTTTCTATCTCTCACTGATGGATTGCTGCTTATTTTGCTCCCTGAATAAACAATTCTACACAACAACATAGGTGTATTGAATACTCCAAAGGCTGGGCAGCTTGAGCATGTGAGAATATTTGTGAATGAGGCCAAAAAAACTACTGAAAGAGCTGATTCCTGGCTCAAAGATTAGTCTTTATTTGGAGACTGAGAATTTATTGCTGCCAAAAACAGCATTATCAGCTTTCTGTTAGCAACAATCATCAGGATTTCCTTGCCCAATCAACGCGAGCTCTGACCTCATCGTTGCAAAGGTGAAACCCTGACAGGGATTAAAGACTAATAGAGAGAAATGAGGTAGTAGGGTTAAACAAAGAGGAGATTGTTACATGGCATAGTGAACTGAGGCAGAATGTTACAAGTGAAATGTGAACCGTAGAGCCAAGGGAAAAAACAGTGTTTTTAAAAAGAGACCAAGTAAAACTAGGTTTTGCAGTCATCCAGTAGAAAAGTAAGGCAGTCTGCCATCCTTACCAACAGAGACTTTTAAAGCAGGATTAGCGAAGACATGTGGTTTGTCAAGTGTTTAATTGTGATTCTAGAGACACTGGGAGCCAATTTACCAGTCATGCCCATGATTATACATATAAAGTTGATTCTGTGTGTCCATAATATTAACCAGTCTAAAATGCAGCTGACATTGTTTATAGCCTGAGAAGTGAAGAAGGCAAATAAATCCGTTACCCAGGAAGGCTGTTTAATCCTTGGGCTAATGGCAAAAAGAGTGGGAGTCATTTTATCTGGCAGTTATAGTACCTTTTTTTTAAATTCAAAATTTATTATGAAATGGCTAAATTAAAGACATTTATTCTATTGGAATCTTGTTCTTTTGGAGGTCATTCTTGGCAACCGTAGTATTTATTCCTCCTCATTCAGATTCAGACTTGATTCAGATTCCATTGAAAGTGACTCATGTCTTTCCAGTGCCTTGAGTGGGCCTTGGATCAGGCCTTTCTTTTGCTGACAGCCACAATATACTTCCATTGTTCATACCAGAGAAAGATTTGTGCTGTAATCCAGATTAGATTTTTAAAAAAAATTCAGTGATTATTCAGATCAATGTGTCATTTTCTCTCATTACTGTCCCAGATCATGAAAGTTTTAACACCTGATTCTGTTAAGTGGATGACTTTATATTGCAAATGGTCTAAATACATGTAATCATACCATCCAGTAGCATAACTAAGGAAGGATGAGTGGAGCACCAATCTCAGGCACTGTTTTAAGAGGGGGTACCAGAATCACCCTCCTACCCCTTTTATTAGACCAACATGGCTATAAACAGCACCACTTTTACCCCTGGAATCTTTGCCATGATAGAAATAGCCCTGCACTGCTTGGCCATAGGAGCTGGACATGTGTAGCCCCTCACCCAGAAATGTATCTGGGATTAGGCAGAGTGAGCAGAATGGTGCCCTCACCATGTCTTTGCTATAGAATGCCCACATCCAGTGCTCAGTAGCATACCTGGCCAAGGAGGGTGAGTGAACAAAACATTTGGGGTGGCTCCTGGGGAACCCATGCTGCAGCTAGTGTGCAGTAAGCCTGTTCCTTAGTGACATTAGCCTGAGCCCATGATGCTACAGCAGCAGCCACAGCAATAGCAGCTCCTACTTGAATGCAGAAGCAGGGACAGCTAAGATTCTGTCCTCCCCCTCTGCTCTCCAGTGATCTGCATAATCCCTGCCCCCATCCTGCCCCCAGCACTGAAGGAGTTTACTGCCTCTGATACTATCCTATACCAGAGTTGAATTTGGCCACGTGGTTTTAGATGAGGGTGAAGCATAAAGAGGCAGCAAACTTTTTTTTACTGAAGGTATTACATATAAGTGTCCCCAGTAGTACAAGAAATGACATAAATCAAATGTCTGAAAAGTTAATGTATTTGAAGACATCATGTGAAGTATCAACAGGCCTTTAAAGAATAAAGCCTTTTAGAGGTCTTAGGTATTTCAAGAGATTAATCTGTCAGCCACAGCTACAATAAATTTTTTCTTTCCTATATCCAAAATAACCAATCCTAGTTATTTTGGTAATCATCAACCCCCAAAAGGTGGAGCTGTAGGAACAGTTACAAAGCTTTTCTGTTTGCTGTAGAGCCTTCAGTCAAGTGTAGATGATCCCAAACCCACAGAGCAATCATTAAGACACAAGGTTCACAACTTTAAGAGACAAGAGAAGGCTGCCAAACTGAAATTGATGTCTCCAATATAATAATAAAAGTAGGCAGTAACATTTGAAGGCTGAGCACAGATTGCATGCTTTCTGGTTGGATGGTTTTGGCATGACAGAAATAACTGGCTTAGGTATATTAACATTTTAAAAATTACATAAATAAGAGAATAGAAATTTCAGGCTTTTGCAGCCCTATGACTTGTTCCCCTTTTTCATTAATAGTCTGACCCATATGATACCTATCAGTTTATAATTAAAAATACTTATATAGAACCCCAGGCAAAGCAACCTGGGCTTCTGACAGCACAGTAGAAAACAATTTTGGATAGGAAGACAAATGCTATATTATGCTGAAAGGGAAGTTGAAACTGGCAGAATATAATCAGTTTTGGTGGAATTTAGCCAGGAAACCAGACTAACGTCAGTTTTCTCAATGAAACACTTCATAGAATTTATAGTAGAAAAGCTATTTGCAGTAAATAATGTAGTCAGTTAATTTTTCTCTTTTATGTTTTAACTTTTGGTAGCAAATCAACAAAAATCTTAGATTTTACAACTTAAAAAAAATTTCAACATGGGTCAAACCATTTACATATTCTTATTTCAGACTTTGGGGTGCTAGGGGATTATTTGCTTAAGTTGATTGTCATTCATAATGTTTCTGTGCCCTGGCTAGATGAGTGAAGTTTAGGGAAATTAAAGAGCTTACAAGATTGCTGCCTGAAAAGAACTGGTTTGAACCATATTGCAAATATATTCCCCACCTCCCCCAAATTTATGTTCTGCAAACATGCTAGTGATAAACAGGGATCCTGGTTTTCTCTGATTTAAAAAATCCCCAGTTTTTGGTTTAAAAAAAAATAACCCCAAATCCATATTTTTCCATGATTTAAATGAAACACCACTAATATATATATATATATATATAGTGGTGTTTCACTTTAAACACAGAAAAATGTGGATCTGGGGTTACTTTTTTAATCCAAAAATTGGGGATTTTTGTTTAAAGCAGAGAGAACCAGGATTCCTGGTGATAAATAAATGGCATCGCTTCTTTTGTTTGTTTGAAAAATCTGAGGCACCTGAAAAAACAAACTGGCCCATGGAAAAGGTCTTTAAGGTCCTTTGAAAATGAGTGGAAATCAGGCAGCTTAATTCCCAATAAACTCCTTTGAAAAATCCTAAATACCCAAGTCTGAAAATTTGGTCCACACATTTTTCATTTCTGCCCAACAATTTAAATGTCATCAGCTAAGAAAAGTTATGTTTTCAATAATATATTACTTATTAAGGATAGAGCTCAGTGTAACTCTATTACTTATCAGCAGAACACTAATTTGGAATAACCTGGATGCATTTTTCTGCTGCATATATACAGAGAATTTGTGTTTTTATTGGCTCAGGGCCTAATATGGAATTTGTTAAGAACCACAAGCATGTATCTCCTAGCTAAGTTGAATTGAGAATGTGCACAATACAACCAGAGAATCACATCTCTCCTTCCTACCCCCAAACTCTGATAATGTAAAGGAAAATGTACTTTAAGGTTTCCAATTTTCAGCCCTATCTTCCTTCTTACAGGAGACCCTTTTCTGAAGATACACACATTTATGAATACTTAACACTGAGCTTAGTGCTAGCCAAAGAATTGGCTCCTTGATACTGCTGATCTGACTGCTGAGATAAATGAGGAGAGGTTGGGTATTGGTGAAGCATGAGTAGAATTCTGGCTTTGTCCCACCACTTCATCAGCCAACACAGCCAAGCACATGCACAGGGAAAACAGTCTGTCTCTGATATGGAACAACAGCTGAAAACCTCCCCACCTAAGATAATGCCAGCTAGAAAATAAACACTTCCTAGAGCAAGGTGGTGGTGGAAGGGTAGTTCTGAAATACTATTCTGTGACCACTCCAGAAGCAGCTCTACTTCTGCATCACATTGAATAGGGCTAGTAATAAGATGACAATCCACTGTAATATTGACCACCTGTATTAATTTAACTAACAATTTGTACTAAGGTTTTACGGTGCTGTGCAAGGAGGTATGAGTACACTTGCAGTTAGCCAATGAGCTGAGTGCAGTTTCTTCTCTACATCATGGTAAAACTAATCTTAAATAGGGTAGGGAAAACAAGA